>NW_027043105.1:10000-35000 GCF_036013475.1 Columba livia
TGCCTTGGCTTTGCCTTTGCCTTTGCCTTTGCCTTTGCCTTTGCCTTTGCCTTTGCCTTTGCCTTTGCCTTTGCCTTTGCCTTTGCCTTTGCCTTGCCTTTGCCTTTGCCTTTGCCTTTGCCTTTGCCTTTGCCTTTGCCTTTGCCTTTGCCTTGCCTTTGCCTTTGCCTTGCCTTTGCCTTTGCCTTTGCCTTGCCTTTGCCTTTGCCTTTGCCTTTGCCTTTGCCTTTGCCTTGCCTTTGCCTTTGCCTTTGCCTTGCCTTTGCCTTTGCCTTTGCCTTTGCCTTTGCCTTTGCCTTTGCCTTGCCTTTGCCTTTGCCTTGCCTTTGCCTTTGCCTTGCCTTTGCCTTTGCCTTTGCCTTTGCCTTTGCCTTTGCCTTTGCCTTTGCCTTTGCCTTTGCCTTTGCCTTTGCCTTGCAACACTCCTTTGCTCTTGCCACTGCAATCCGGTTGAGAAGGATTTCAAAGCATCCGATGAGTTTGGAAGTTCTGTCAACAGGTTGTCTTGCAGCAGAGAACCTCCAGCAGCCTCATGCAAGGTCTTCCTCCCTTCATCCCTGCCCTGTGATTCCACCAGCTGCTCCAGTGCTTCCTCGGGGATGTGTTGGAGCTGCCCCCGGGCCAGCTCTGGCGCTGGGCAAGGGAGGCTGCTGCCTTTTATAGTGCCCCGGGGCATTGTGACCTCAGCGTTGCCGGGTGCTGGCATTGTGACGTGGGGGTGACAGAGCCCCCATGTGCAGCCCCGCCCATCCCCCCTCTGCCCAGCACCCTTTGGAGGAAGCCCTTGAGACGCTGGCCCCCAATCACTCTCTGTACCTACAAGACAGGGGAGTAATCAACCTAACCACGGCCCTTTTTTGCAAAAATAGAGTCTGGATTTGTTGTCTGTCCAGCCTTATTTCATCTCCTCTCCTCTCCTCTCCTCTCCTCTCCTCTCCTCTCCTCTCCTCTCCTCTCCTCTCCTCTCCTCTCCTCTCCTCTCCTCTCCTCTCCTCTCCTCTCCTCTCCTCTCCTCTCCTCTCCTCTCCTCTCCTCTCCTCTCCTCTCCTCTCCTCTCCTCTTCTCCTCTCCCCTCCTCTCCTCTCCTCTCCTCTCCTCTCCTCTCCTCTCCTCACATCTCCTCTCTCCACTTTTTGCCTTGCCTTGCCTTGCCTTGCCTTGCCTTGCCTTGCCTTGCCTTGCCTTGCCTTTGCCTTGCCTTTGCCTTGCCTTGCCTTTGCCTTGCCTTTGCCTTGCCTTTGCCTTGCAACACTCCTTTGCTCTTGCCACTGCAATCCGGTTGAGAAGGATTTCAAAGCATCCGACGAGTTTGGAAGGTGGTGGCTCTGTCAACACGTTGTCTTGCAGCAGAGAACCTCCAGCAGCCTCATGCGAGGTCTTCCTCCCTTCATCCCTGCCCTGTGATTCCACCAGCTACTCCAGTGCTTCCTCGGGGATGTGTTGGAGCTGCCCCCGGGCCAGCTCTGGCGCTGGGCACGGGAGGCTGCTCCCTTTTATCGTGCCCCGGGGCATTGTGACCTCAGCGTTGCTGGGTGCTGGCATTGTGACGTGGGGGTGACAGAGCCCCCATGTGCAGCCCCGCCCATCCCCCCTCTGCCCAGCACCCTTTGGAGGAATCCCTTGAGACGCTGGCCCCCAATCACTCTCTGTAACTACAAGACAGGGGAGTAATCAACCTAACCATGGCCCTTTTTTGCAAAAATAGTCTGGATTTGTTGTCTGTCCAGCCTTATTTCATCTCCTCTCCTCTCCTCTCCTCTCCTCTCCTCTCCTCTCCTCTCCTCTCCTCTCCTCTCCTCTCCTCTCCTCTCCTCTCCTCTCCTCTCCTCTCCTCTCCTCTCCTCTCCTCTCCTCTCCTCACTTCTCCTCTCCCCACTTTTTGCCTTGCCTTGCCTTGCCTTGCCTTGCCTTGCCTTGCCTTGCCTTGCCTTGCCTTGCCTTGCCTTGCCTTGCCCTTGCCCTTGCCCTTGCCCTTGCCCTTGCCCTTGCCCTTGCCCTTGCCCTTGCCTTGCCCTTGCCTTCCCTTGCCTTTGCCTTGCCCTTGCCTTTGCCTTTGCCTTGCCCTTGCCTTTGCCTTGCCTTTGCCTTGCCTTGCCTTTGCCTTGCCTTTGCCTTGCAACACTCCTTTGCTCTTGCCACTGCAATCCGGTTGAGAAGGATTTCAAAGCATCCGACGAGTTTGGAAGGTGGTGGCTCTGTCAACACGTTGTCTTGCAGCAGAGAACCTCCAGCAGCCTCATGCAAGGTCTTCCTCCCTTCATCCCTGCCCTGTGATTCCACCAGCTGCTCCAGTGCTTCCTCGGGGATGTGTTGGAGCTGCCCCCGGGCCAGCTCTGGCGCTGGGCACGGGAGGATGCTCCCTTTTATAGTGCCCCGGGGCATTGTGACCTCAGCGTTGCTGGGTGCTGGCATTGTGACGTGGGTGTGACAGAGCCCCCATGTGCAGCCCCGCCCATCCCCCCTCTGCCCAGCACCCTTTGGAGGAAGCCCTTGAGCCGCTGGCCCCCAATCACTCTCTGTACCTACAAGACAGGGGAGTAATCAACCTAACCATGGCCCTTTTTTGCAAAAATAGAGTCTGGATTTGTTGTCTGTCCAGCCTTATTTCATCTCCTCTCCTCTCCTCTCCTCTCCTCTCCTCTCCTCTCCTCTCCTCTCCTCTCCTCTCCTCTCCTCTCCTCTCCTCTCCTCTCCTCTCCTCTCCTCTCCTCTCCTCTCCTCACTTCTCCTCTCTTCACTTTTTGCCTTGCCTTGCCTTGCCTTGCCTTTGCTTTGCCTTTGCCTTTGCCTTTGCCTTTGCCTTTGCCTTTGCCTTTGCCTTTGCCTTTGCCTTTGCCTTTGCCCTTGCCTTTGCCTTGCCTTGCCTTTGCCTTGCCTTTGCCTTGCCTTTGCCTTGCAACACTCCTTTGCTCTTCCCACTGCAATCCGGTTGAGAAGGATTTCAAAGCATCCGACGAATTTGGAAGGTGGTGGCTCTGTCAACAGGTTGTCTTGCAGCAGAGAACCTCCAGCAGCCTCATGCAAGGTCTTCCTCCCTTCATCCCTGCCCTGTGATTCCACCAGCTGCTCCAGTGCTTCCTCGGGGATGTGTTGGAGCTGCCCCCGGGCCAGCTCTGGCGCTGGGCTCGGGAGGCTGCTCCCTTTTATAGTGCCCCGGGGCATTGTGACCTCAGCGTTGCCGGGTGCTGGCATTGTGACGTGGGGGTGACAGAGCCCCCATGTGCAGCCCCGCCCATCCCCCCTCTGCCCAGCACCCTTTGGAGGAATCCCTTGAGACGCTGGCCCCCAATCACTCTCTGTAACTACAAGACAGGGGAGTAATCAACCTAACCATGGCCCTTTTTTGCAAAAATAGTCTGGATTTGTTGTCTGTAAAGCCTTATTTCATCTCCTCCCCTCTCCTCTCCTCTCCTCTCCTCTCCTCTCCTCTCCTCTCCTCTCCTCTCCTCTCCTCTCCTCTCCTCTCCTCTCCTCTCCTCTCCTCTCCTCTCCTCTCCTCTCCTCTCCTCTCCTCTCCTCTCCTCTCCTCTCCTCTCCTCTCCTCTCCTCTCCTCTCCTCTCCTCACTTCTCCTCTCTCCACTTTTTACCTTGCCTTGCCTTGCCTTGCCTTGACCTTGCCCTTGCCCTTGCCCTTGCCCTTGCCCTTGCCCTTGCCCTTGCCCTTGCCCTTGCCTTGCCCTTGCCTTCCCTTGCCCTTGCTTGCCCTTGCCCTTGCCTTGCCCTTGCCTTGCCCTTTCCTTGCCCTTGCCTTGCCTTTGCCTTTGCCTTTGCCTTGCCTTTGCCTTGCCTTGCCTTTGCCTTGCCTTTGCCTTGCAACACTCCTTTGCTCTTGCCACTGCAATCCGGTTGAGAAGGATTTCAAAGCATCTGACGAGTTTGGAAGGTGGTGGCTCTGTCAACACGTTGTCTTGCAGCAGAGAACCTCCAGCAGCCTCATGCAAGGTCTTCCTCCCTTCATCCCTGCCCTGTGATTCCACCAGCTGCTCCAGTGCTTCCTCGGGGATGTGTTGGAGCTGCCCCCGGGCCAGCTCTGGCGCTGGGCTCGGGAGGCTGCTCCCTTTTATAGTGCCCCGGGGCATTGTGACCTCAGCGTTGCCGGGTGCTGGCATTGTGACGTGGGGGTGACAGAGCCCCCATGTGCAGCCCCGCCCATCCCCCCTCTGCCCAGCACCCTTTGGAGGAATCCCTTGAGACGCTGGCCCCCAATCACTCTCTGTAACTACAAGACAGGGGAGTAATCAACCTAACCATGGCCCTTTTTTGCAAAAATAGTCTGGATTTGTTGTCTGTCCAGCCTTATTTCATCTCCTCTCCTCTCCTCTCCTCTCCTCTCCTCTCCTCTCCTCTCCTCTCCTCTCCTCTCCTCTCCTCTCCTCTCCTCTCCTCTCCTCTCCTCTCCTCTCCTCTCCTCTCCTCTCCTCTCCTCTCCTCACTTCTCCTCTCTCCACTTTTTGCCTTGCCTTGCCTTGCCTTGCCTTGCCTTGCCTTGCCTTGCCTTGCCTTGCCTTGCCTTGCCTTGCCTTGCCCTTGCCCTTGCCCTTGCCCTTGCCCTTGCCCTTGCCCTTGCCCTTGCCTTGCCCTTGCCTTTGCCCTTGCCTTGCCTTTGCCTTTGCCTTTGCCTTGCCTTTGCCTTTGCCTTTGCCTTTGCCCTTGCCTTTGCCTTGCCTTTGCCTTGCAACACTCCTTTGCTCTTGCCACTGCAATCCGGTTGAGAAGGATTTCTAAGCATCCGACGAGTTTGGAAGGTGGTGGCTCTGTCAACACGTTGTCTTGCAGCAGAGAACCTCCAGCAGCCTCATGCAAGGTCTTCCTCCCTTCATCCCTGCCCTGTGATTCCACCAGCTGCTCCAGTGCTTCCTCGGGGATGTGTTGGAGCTGCCCCCGGGCCAGCTCTGGTGCTGGGCACGGGAGGCTGCTCCCTTTTATAGTGCCCCGGGGCATTGTGACCTCAGCGTTGCTGGGTGCTGGCATTATGACGTGGGTGTGACAGAGCCCCCATGTGCAGCCCCGCCCATCCCCCCTCTGCCCAGCACCCTTTGGAGTAAGCCCTTGAGCCGCTGGCCCCCAATCACTCTCTGTACCTACAAGACAGGGGAGTAATCAACCTAACCATGGCCCTTTTTTGCAAAAATAGAGTCTGGATTTGTTGTCTGTCCAGCCTTATTTCATCTCCTCTCCTCTCCTCTCCTCTCCTCTCCTCTCCTCTCCTCTCCTCTCCTCTCCTCTCCTCTCCTCTCCTCTCCTCTCCTCTCCTCTCCTCTCCTCTGCTCTCCTCTCCTCTCCTCTCCTCTCCTCTCCTCTCCTCACTTCTCCTCTCTTCACTTTTTGCCTTGCCTTGCCTTGCCTTGCCTTTGCTTTGCCTTTGCCTTTGCCTTTGCCTTTGCCTTTGCCTTTGCCTTTGCCTTTGCCTTTGCCTTTGCCTTTGCCTTTGCCTTGCCTTGCCTTTGCCTTGCCTTTGCCTTGCCTTTGCCTTGCAACACTCCTTTGCTCTTCCCACTGCAGTCCGGTTGAGAAGGATTTCAAAGCATCCAACGAGTTTGGAAGGTGGTGGCTCTGTCAACACGTTGTCTTGCAGCAGAGAACCTCCAGCAGCCTCATGCAAGGTCTTCCTCCCTTCATCCCTGCCCTGTGATTCCACCAGCTGCTCCAGTGCTTCCTCGGGGATGTGTTGGAGCTGCCCCCGGGCCAGCTCTGGCGCTGGGCACGGGAGGCTGCTCCCTTTTATAGTGCCCCGGGGCATTGTGACCTCAGCGTTGCTGGGTGCTGGCATTGTGACGTGGGGGTGACAGAGCCCCCATGTGCAGCCCCGCCCATCCCCCCTCTGCCCAGCACCCTTTGGAGGAAGCCCTTGAGCCGCTGGCCCCCAATCACTCTCTGTACCTACAAGACAGGGGAGTAATCAACCTAACCATGGCCCTTTTTTGCAAAAATAGAGTCTGGATTTGTTGTCTGTCCAGCCTTATTTCATCTCCTCTCCTCTCCTCTCCTCTCCTCTCCTCTCCTCTCCTCTCCTCTCCTCTCCTCTCCTCTCCTCTCCTCTCCTCTCCTCTCCTCTCCTCTCCTCTCCTCTCCTCTCCTCTCCTCTCCTCTCCTCTCCTCTCCTCTCCTCTCCTCTCCTCTCCTCTCCTCTCCTCTCCTCTCCTCTCCTCTCTCTCCTCTCCTCACTTCTCCTCTCTCCACTTTTTGCCTTGCCTTGCCTTGCCTTGCCTTGCCTTGCCTTGCCTTGCCTTTGCCTTGCCTTTGCCTTGCCTTGCCTTTGCCTTGCCTTTGCCTTGCCTTTGCCTTGCAACACTCCTTTGCTCTTGCCACTGCAATCCGGTTGAGAAGGATTTCAAAGCATCCGACGAGTTTGGAAGGTGGTGGCTCTGTCAACACGTTGTCTTGCCGCAGAGAACCTCCAGCAGCCTCATGCAAGGTCTTCCTCCCTTCATCCCTGCCCTGTGTTTCCACCAGCTGCTCCAGTGCTTCCTCGGGGATGTGTTGGAGCTGCCCCCGGGCCAGCTCTGGCGCTGGGCACGGGAGGCTGCTCCCTTTTATAGTGCCCCGGGGCATTGTGACCTCAGCGTTGCTGTGTGCTGGCATTGTGACGTGGGGGTGACAGAGCCCCCATGTGCAGCCCCGCCCATCCCCCCTCTGCCCAGCACCCTTTGCAGGAAGCCCTTGAGCCGCTGGCCCCCAATCACTCTCTGTACCTACAAGACAGGGGAGTAATCAATCTAACCATGGCCCTTTTTTGCAAAAATAGAGTCTGGATTTGTTGTCTGTCCAGCCTTATTTCCTCTCCTCTCCTCTCCTCTCCTCTCCTCTCCTCTCCTCTCCTCTCCTCTCCTCTCCTCTCCTCTCCTCTCCTCTCCTCTCCTCTCCTCTCCTCTCCTCTCCTCTCCTCTCCTCTCCTCTCCTCTCCTCTCCTCTCCTCTCCTCTCCTCTCCTCTCCTCTCCTCTCCTCTCCTCTCCTCTCCTCTCCTCTCTTCTCCTCTCTCCACTTTTTCCCTTTTCTTCTCTCCCCATAGTGAGTCAAATAACAAAAAGAATATTTGCCTGAAAGGACAGTGGAATTTCAGCTCCAAAACCACTTTCAAGGACACACAACACAATGGATACATCTGTTTCATTTATTAATTTATTTTATTTCATTTCATTTAGTCTTTTCTTTTTTTAGTTTTGTTTTCTTTTGTTGCCCTCTCCTCTCTTCTCCTTTCTTCTCCTTCTTCTGTGGTCTTGCCTTTGCCTTGCCTTGCCTTGCCTTGCCTTGCCTTGCCTTGCCTTGCCTTGCTTTTGCCTTGGCTTTGCCTTTGCCTTTGCCTTTGCCTTTGCCTTTGCCTTTGCCTTTGCCTTTGCCTTTGCCTTTGCCTTGCAACACTCCTTTGCTCTTGCCACTGCAATCCGGTTGAGAAGGATTTCAAAGCATCCGATGAGTTTGGAAGGTCTGTCAACAGGTTGTCTTGCAGCAGAGAGCCTCCAGCAGCCTCATGCAAGGTCTTCCTCCCTTCATCCCTGCCCTGTGATTCCACCAGCTGCTCCAGTGCTTCCTCGGGGATGTGTTGGAGCTGCCCCCGGGCCAGCTCTGGCGCTGGGCACGGGAGGCTGCTCCCTTTTATAGTGCCCCGGGGCATTGTGACCTCAGCGTTGCCGGGTGCTGGCATTGTGACGTGGGGGTGACAGAGCCCCCATGTGCAGCCCCGCCCATCCCCCCTCTGCCCAGCACCCTTTGGAGGAAGCCCTTGAGACGCTGGCCCCCAATCACTCTCTGTACCTACAAGACAGGGGAGTAATCAACCTAACCATGGTCCATTTTTGCAAAAATAGAGTCTGGATTTGTGGTCTGTCCAGCCTTATTTCATCTCCTCTCCTCTCCTCTCCTCTCCTCTCCTCTCCTCTCCTCTCCTCTCCTCTCCTCTCCTCTCCTCTCCTCTCCTCTCCTCTCCTCTCCTCTCCTCACTTCTCCTCTCTCCACTTTTTCCCTTTTCTTCTCTCCCCATAGTGAGTCAAATAACAAAAAGAATATTTGCCTGAAAGGACAGTGGAATTTCACCTCCAAAACCACTTTCAAGGACACACAACACAATGGATACATCTGTTTCATTTCTTAATTTATTTTATTTCATTTTATTTAGTCTTATTTTTTTTTTAGTTTTGTTTTCTTTTGTTGCCCTCTCCTCTCTTCTCCTTACTTCTCCTTCTTCTGTGGTCTTGCCTTTGCCTTGCCTTGCCTTGCGTTGCCTTGCCTTGCCTTGCCTTGCCTTGCCTTGCCTTGCCTTGCCTTGCCTTGCCTTGCCTTTGCCTTGCCTTTGCCTTTGCCTTTGCCTTTGCCTTTGCATTTGCCTTTGCCTTTTCCTTGCCTTGCCTTGCCTTGCCTTGCCTTGCCTTGCCTTGCCTTGCCTTGCCTTGCCTTGCCTTGGCTTGCCTTTGCCTTGCCTTTGCCTTTGCCTTTTCCTTTGCCTTTGCCTTTGCCTTGCCTTTGCCTTTGCCTTTGCCTTGCCTTTGCCTTTGCCTTTGCCTTTGCCTTTGCCTTTGCCTTTGCCTTTGCTTTTGCCTTGCAACACTCCTTTGCTCTTGCCACTGCAATCCGGTTGAGAAGGATTTCAAAGCATCTGACGAGTTTGGAAGGTGGTGGCTCTGTCAACAGGTTGTCTTGCAGCAGAGAACCTCCAGCAGCCTCATGCAATGTCTTCCTCCCTTCATCCCTGCCCTGTGATTCCACCAGCTGCTCCAGTGCTTCCTCGGGGATGTGTTGGAGCTGCCCCCGGGCCAGCTCTGGCGCTGGGCAAGGGAGGCTGCTCCCTTTCATAGTGCCCCAGGGCATTGTGACCTCAGCGTTGCCGGGTGCTGGCATTGTGACGTGGGGGTGACAGAGCCCCCATGTGCAGCCCCGCCCATCCCCCCTCTGCCCAGCACCCTTTGGAGGAAGCCCTTGAGACGCTGGCCCCCAGTCACTCTCTGTACCTACAAGACAGGGGAGTAATCAACCTAACCATGGCCCTTTTTTGCAAAAATAGAGTCTGGATTTGTTGTCTGTCCAGCCTTATTTCATCTCCTCTCCTCTCCTCTCCTCTCCTCTCCTCTCCTCTCCTCTCCTCTCCTCTCCTCTCCTCTCCTCTCCTCTCCTCTCCTCTCCTCTCCTCACTTCTCCTCTCTCCACTTTTTCCCTTTTCTTCTCTCCCCATAGTGAGTCAAATAACAAAAAGAATATTTGCCTGAAAGGACAGTGGAATTTCACCTCCAAAACCACTTTCAAGGACACACAACACAATGGATACATCTGTTTCATTTCTTAATTTATTTTATTTCATTTTATTTAGTCTTATTTTTTTTTTAGTTTTGTTTTCTTTTGTTGCCCTCTCCTCTCCTCTCCTTTCTTCTCCTTCTTCTGTGGTCTTGCCTTTGCCTTGCCTTGCCTTGCCTTGCCTTTGCCTTGCCTTGCCTTGCCTTGCCTTTGCCTTGCCTTGCCTTGCCTTGCCTTTGCCTTGCCTTGCCTTGCCTTGCCTTTGCCTTGCCTTGCCTTGCCTTGCCTTTGCCTTGCCTTGCCTTGCCTTGCCTTTGCCTTGCCTTGCCTTGCCTTGCCTTTCCCTTGCCTTGCCTTGCCTTGCCTTTGCCTTGCCTTGCCTTGCCTTGCCTTGCCTTGCCTTGCCTTGCCTTGCCTTGCCTTGCCTTTGCCTTGCCTTGCCTTGCCTTGCCTTTGCCTTGCCTTGCCTTGCCTTGCCTTTGCCTTGCCTTGCCTTGCCTTGCCTTTCCCTTGCCTTGCCTTGCCTTGCCTTGCCTTGCCTTGCCTTGCCTTGCCTTGCCTTTGCCTTGCCTTGCCTTGCCTTTGCCTTGCCTTGCCTTGCCTTGCCTTTGCCTTGCCCTGCCGTGCCTTGCCTTGCCTTGCCTTGCCTTGCCTTGCCTTGCCTTGCCTTGCCTTTGCCTTGCCTTTGCCTTTGCCTTTGCCTTTGCCTTTGCCTTTGCCTTTGCCTTGCCCTGCCTTGCCTTCCCTTGCCTTGCCTTGCCTTGCCTTGCCTTGCCTTGCCTTGCCTTGCCTTTGCCTTGCCTTTGCCTTGCCTTTGCCTTTGCCTTTGCCTTTGCCTTTGCCTTTGCCTTTGCCTTTGCCTTGCCTTGCCTTGCCTTGCCTTGCCTTGCCTTGCCTTGCCTTGCCTTGCCTTGCCTTGCCTTTGCCTTGCCTTTGCCTTTGCCTTTGCCTTTGCCTTTGCCTTTGCCTTTGCCTTTGCCTTTGCCTTTGCCTTGCCCTGCCTTGCCTTGCCTTGCCTTGCCTTGCCTTGCCTTGCCTTGCCTTGCCTTGCCTTGCCTTGCCTTGCCTTGCCTTTGCCTTGCCTTGCCTTGCCTTGCCTTTGCCTTGCCTTGCCTTGCCTTGCCTTTGCCTTGCCTTGCCTTGCCTTGCCTTTGCCTTGCCTTGCCTTGCCTTGCCTTTGCCTTGCCTTGCCTTGCCTTGCCTTTGCCTTGCCTTGCCTTGCCTTGCCTTTGCCTTGCCTTGCCTTGCCTTGCCTTTGCCTTGCCTTGCCTTGCCTTGCCTTGCCTTGCCTTGCCTTGCCTTGCCTTGCCTTTGCCTTGCCTTGCCTTGCCTTTGCCTTGCCTTGCCTTGCCTTGCCTTTGCCTTGCCCTGCCGTGCCTTGCCTTGCCTTGCCTTGCCTTGCCTTGCCTTGCCTTGCCTTTGCCTTGCCTTTGCCTTTGCCTTTGCCTTTGCCTTTGCCTTTGCCTTTGCCTTTGCCTTGCCCTGCCTTGCCTTGCCTTGCCTTGCCTTGCCTTGCCTTTCCTTGCCTTGCCTTGCCTTTGCCTTGCCTTTGCCTTTGCCTTTGCCTTTGCCTTTGCCTTTGCCTTTGCCTTTGCCTTTGCCTTTGCCTTGCCTTTGCCTTTGCCTTTGCCTTTGCCTTTGCCTTTGCCTTTGCCTTGCCTTTGCCTTGGCCATTGCCTTGCCTTTGCCTTTGCCTTTGCCTTTGCCTTTGCCTTTGCCTTTGCTTTTGCCTTGCAACACTCCTTTGCTCTTGCCACTGCAATCCGGTTGAGAAGGATTTCAAAGCATCTGACGAGTTTGGAAGGTGGTGGCTCTGTCAACAGGTTGTCTTGCAGCAGAGAACCTCCAGCAGCCTCATGCAAGGTCTTCCTCCCTTCATCCCTGCCCTGTGATTCCACCAGCTGCTCCAGTGCTTCCTCGGGGATGTGTTGGAGCTGCCTCCAGGCCAGCTCTGGCGCTGGGCACGGGAGGCTGCTCCCTTTTATAGTGCCCCGGGGCATTGTGACCTCAGCGTTGCCGGGTGCTGGCATTGTGACGTGGGGGTGACAGAGCCCCCATGTGCAGCCCCGCCCATCCCCCCTCTGCCCAGCACCCTTTGGAGGAAGCCCTTGAGACGCTGGCCCCCAATCACTCTCTGTACCTACAAGACAGGGGAGTAATCAACCTAACCATGGCCCTTTTTTGCAAAAATAGAGTCTGGATTTGTTGTCTGTCCAGCCTTATTTCATCTCCTCTCCTCTCCTCTCCTCTCCTCTCCTCTCCTCTCCTCTCCTCTCCTCTCCTCTCCTCTCCTCTCCTCTCCTCTCCTCACTTCTCCTCTCTCCACTTTTTCCCTTTTCTTCTCTCCCCATAGTGAGTCAAATAACAAAAAGAATATTTGCATGAAAGGACAGTGGAATTTCAGCTCCAAAACCACTTTCAAGGACACACAACACAATGGATACATCTGTTTCATTTTGTAATTTATTTTATTTCATTTTATTTAGTCTTATTTTTTTTTTAGTTTTGTTTTCTTTTGTTGCCCTCTCCTCTCTTCTCCTTTCTTCTCCTTCTTCTGTGGTCTTGCCTTTGCCTTGCCTTGCCTTGCCTTGCCTTGCCTTGCCTTGCCTTGCCTTGCCTTGCCATGCCTTGCCTTGCCTTGCCTTGCCTTGCCTTGCCTTGCCTTGCCTTGCCTTGCCTTGCCTTGCCTTTGCCTTGCCTTGCCTTTGCCTTGCCTTGCCTTTGCCTTGCCTTGCCTTGCCTTGCCTTGCCTTTGCCTTGCCTTGCCTTGCCTTGCCTTTGCCTTGCCTTGCCTTTGCCTTGCCTTGCCTTGCCTTGCCTTTGCCTTGCATTGCCTTGCCTTGCCTTTGCCTTGCCTTGCCTTGCCTTGCCTTTGCCTTGCCTTGCCTTGCCTTGCCTTTGCCTTGCCTTGCCTTGCCTTGCCTTTGCCTTGCCTTGCCTTGCCTTGCCTTTGCCATGCCTTGCCTTGCCTTGCCTTTGCCTTGCCTTGCCTTTGCCTTGCCTTGCCTTGCCTTGCCTTGCCTTGCCTTGCCTTGCCTTTGCCTTTGCCTTTGCCTTTGCCTTTGCCTTTGCCTTTGCCTTTGCCTTTGCCTTTGCCTTTGCCTTTGCCTTGCCTTTGCCTTTGCCTTTGCCTTTGCCTTTGCCTTTGCCTTTGCCTTTGCCTTTGCTTTTGCCTTGCAACACTCCTTTGCTCTTGCCACTGCAATCCGGTTGAGAAGGATTTCAAAGCATCTGACGAGTTTGGAAGGTGGTTGCTCTGTCAACAGGTTGTCTTGCAGCAGAGAACCTCCAGCAGCCTCATGCAAGGTCTTCCTCCCTTCATCCCTGCCCTGTGATTCCACCAGCTGCTCCAGTGCTTCCTCGGGGATGTGTTGGAGCTGCCCCCGGGCCAGCTCTGGCGCTGGGCACGGGAGGCTGCTCCCTTTTATAGTGCCCCGGGGCATTGTGACCTCAGCGTTGCCTGGTGCTGGCATTGTGACGTGGGGGTGACAGAGCCCCCATGTGCAGCCCCGCCCATCCCCCCTCTGCCCAGCACCCTTTGGAGGAAGCCCTTGAGACGCTGGCCCCCAATCACTCTCTGTACCTACAAGACAGGGGAGTAATCAACCTAACCATGGCCCTTTTTTGCAAAAATAGAGTCTGGATTTGTTGTCTGTCCAGCCTTATTTCATCTCCTCTCCTCTCCTCTCCTCTCCTCTCCTCTCCTCTCCTCTCCTCTCCTCTCCTCTCCTCTCCTCTCCTCTCCTCTCCTCTCCTCTCCTCTCCTCTCCTCACTTCTCCTCTCTCCACTTTTTCCCTTTTCTTCTCTCCCCATAGTGAGTCAAATAACAAAAAGAATATTTGCCTGAAAGGACAGTGGAATTTCACCTCCAAAACCACTTTCAAGGACACACAACACAATGGATACATCTGTTTCATTTCTTAATTTATTTTATTTCATTTTATTTAGTCTTATTTTTTTTTTAGTTTTGTTTTCTTTTGTTGCCCTCTCCTCTCTTCTCCTTACTTCTCCTTCTTCTGTGGTCTTGCCTTTGCCTTGCATTGCCTTGCCTTGCCTTGCCTTGCCTTGCCTTGCCTTGCCTTGCCTTGCCTTTGCCTTGCCTTTGCCTTTGCCTTTGCCTTTGCCTTTGCATTTGCCTTTGCCTTTTCCTTGCCTTGCCTTGCCTTGCCTTGCCTTGCCTTGCCTTGCCTTGCCTTGCCTTGCCTTGCCTTGCCTTTGCCTTGCCTTTGCCTTTGCCTTTTCCTTTGCCTTTGCCTTTGCCTTGCCTTTGCCTTTGCCTTTGCCTTGCCTTTGCCTTTGCCTTTGCCTTTGCCTTTGCCTTTGCCTTTGCCTTTGCCTTTGCCTTTGCCTTTGCTTTTGCCTTGCAACACTCCTTTGCTCTTGCCACTGCAATCCGGTTGAGAAGGATTTCAAAGCATCTGACGAGTTTGGGAGGTGGTGGCTCTGTCAACAGGTTGTCTTGCAGCAGAGAACCTCCAGCAGCCTCATGCAAGGTCTTCCTCCCTTCATCCCTGCCCTGTGATTCCACCAGCTGCTCCAGTGCTTCCTCGGGGATGTGTTGGAGCTGCCCCCGGGCCAGCTCTGGCGCTGGGCAAGGGAGGCTGCTCCCTTTCATAGTGCCCCGGGGCATTGTGACCTCAGCGTTGCCGGGTGCTGGCATTGTGACGTGGGGGTGACAGAGCCCCCATGTGCAGCCCCGCCCATCCCCCCTCTGCCCAGCACCCTTTGGAGGAAGCCCTTGGGACGCTGGCCCCCAGTCACTCTCTGTACCTACAAGACAGGGGAGTAATCAACCTAACCATGGCCCTTTTTTGCAAAAATAGAGTCTGGATTTGTTGTCTGTCCAGCCTTATTTCATCTCCTCTCCTCTCCTCTCCTCTCCTCTCCTCTCCTCTCCTCTCCTCTCCTCTCCTCTCCTCTCCTCTCCTCTCCTCTCCTCACTTCTCCTCTCTCCACTTTTTCCCTTTTCTTCTCTCCCCATAGTGAGTCAAATAACAAAAAGAATATTTGCATGAAAGGACAGTGGAATTTCAGCTCCAAAACCACTTTCAAGGACACACAACACAATGGATACATCTGTTTCATTTTTTAATTTATTTTATTTCATTTTATTTAGTCTTATTTTTTTTTTAGTTTTGTTTTCTTTTGTTGCCCTCTCCTCTCCTCTCCTTTCTTCTCCTTCTTCTGTGGTCTTGCCTTTGCCTTGCCTTGCCTTGCCTTGCCTTTGCCTTGCCTTGCCTTGCCTTGCCTTTGCCTTGCCTTGCCTTGCCTTGCCTTTGCCTTGCCTTGCCTTGCCTTGCCTTTGCCTTGCCTTGCCTTGCCTTGCCTTTGCCTTGCCTTGCCTTGCCTTGCCTTTGCCTTGCCTTGCCTTGCCTTGCCTTTGCCTTGCCTTGCCTTGCCTTGCCTGACCTTGCCTTGCCTCGCCTTGCCTTGCCTTGCCTTGCCTTGCCTTGCCTTTGCCTTGCCTTGCCTTGCCTTGCCTTTGCCTTGCCTTGCCTTGCCTTGCCTTTGCCTTGCCTTGCCTTGCCTTGCCTTTGCCTTGCCTTGCCTTGCCTTGCCTTGCCTTGCCTTGCCTTGCCTTGCCTTTGCCTTGCCTTGCCTTGCCTTTGCCTTGCCTTGCCTTGCCTTGCCTTTGCCTTGCCCTGCCGTGCCTTGCCTTGCCTTGCCTTGCCTTGCCTTGCCTTGCCTTGCCTTGCCTTGCCTTTGCCTTGCCTTTGCCTTTGCCTTTGCCTTTGCCTTTGCCTTTGCCTTTGCCTTTGCCTTTGCCTTGCCCTGCCTTGCCTTGCCTTGCCTTGCCTTGCCTTGCCTTGCCTTGCCTTGCCTTGCCTTTGCCTTTGCCTTTGCCTTTGCCTTTGCCTTTGCCTTTGCCTTTGCCTTGCCTTGCCTTGCCTTGCCTTGCCTTTGCCTTGCCTTTGCCTTGCCTTTGCCTTTGCCTTTGCCTTTGCCTTTGCCTTTGCCTTTGCCTTGCCTTTGCCTTGGCCTTTGCCTTGCCTTTGCCTTTGCCTTTGCCTTTGCCTTTGCCTTTGCCTTTGCTTTTGCCTTGCAACACTCCTTTGCTCTTGCCACTGCAATCCGGTTGAGAAGGATTTCAAAGCATCTGACGAGTTTGGAAGGTGGTGGCTCTGTCAACAGGTTGTCTTGCAGCAGAGAACCTCCAGCAGCCTCATGCAAGGTCTTCCTTCCTTCATCCCTGCCCTGTGATTCCACCAGCTGCTCCAGTGCTTCCTCGGGGATGTGTTGGAGCTGCCCCCGGGCCAGCTCTGGCGCTGGGCACGGGAGGCTGCTCCCTTTTATAGTGCCCCGGGGCATTGTGACCTCAGCGTTGCCTGGTGCTGGCATTGTGACGTGGGGGTGACAGAGCCCCCATGTGCAGCCCCGCCCATCCCCCCTCTGCCCAGCACCCTTTGGAGGAAGCCCTTGAGACGCTGGCCCCCAATTCCTCTCTGTACCTACAAGACAGGGGAGTAATCAACCTAACCATGGCCCTTTTTTGCAAAAATAGAGTCTGGATTTGTTGTCTGTCCAGCCTTATTTCATCTCCTCTCCTCTCCTCTCCTCTCCTCTCCTCTCCTCTCCTCTCCTCTCCTCTCCTCTCCTCTCCTCTCCTCTCCTCTCCTCTCCTCTCCTCTCCTCACTTCTCCTCTCTCCACTTTTTCCCTTTTCTTCTCTCCCCATAGTGAGTCAAATAACAAAAAGAATATTTGCATGAAAGGACAGTGGAATTTCAGCTAAAAAACCACTTTCAAGGACACACAACACAATGGATACATCTGTTTCATTTTTTAATTTATTTTATTTCATTTTATTTACTCTTATTTTTTTTTTAGTTTTGTTTTCTTTTGTTGCCCTCTCCTCTCTTCTCCTTTCTTCTCCATCTTCTGTGGTCTTGCCTTTTCCTTGCCTTGCCTTGCCTTGCCTTGCCTTGCCTTGCCTTGCCTTGTCTTGCCTTGCCTTGCCTTTGCCTTGCCTTTGCCTTGCCTTGCCTTGCCTTGCCTTTGCCTTGCCTTGCCTTGCCTTGCCTTTGCCTTGCCTTGCCTTGCCTTGCCTTTGACTTGCCTTGCCTTGCCTTGCCTTGCCTTTGCCTTGCCTTGCCTTTGCCTTGCCTTGCCTTGCCTTGCCTTTGCCTTGCCTTGCCTTGCCTTGCCTTTGCCTTGCCTTGCCTTGCCTTGCCTTTGCCTTGCCTTGCCTTGCCTTGCCTTTGCCTTGCCTTGCCTTGCCTTGCCTTTGCCTTGCCTTGCCTTGCCTTGCCTTTGCCTTGCCTTGCCTTGCCTTGCCTTTGCCTTGCCTTGCCTTGCCTTGCCTTTGCCTTGCCTTGCCTTGCCTTGCCTTTGCCTTGCCTTGCCTTGCCTTGCCTTTGCCTTGCCTTGCCTTGCCTTGCCTTGCCTTGCCTTTGCCTTGCCTTGCCTTGCCTTGCCTTTGCCTTGCCTTGCCTTGCCTTGCCTTTGCCTTGCCTTGCCTTGCCATGCCTTTGCCTTGCCTTGCCTTGCCTTGCCTTTGCCTTGCCTTGCCTTGCCTTGCCTTGCCTTGCCTTTGCCTTGCCCTGCCTTGCCTTGCCTTGCCTTGCCTTGCCTTGCCTTGCCTTGCCTTGCCTTGCCTTGCCTTGCCTTGCCTTTGCCTTGCCTTTGCCTTTGCCTTTGCCTTTGCCTTGCCTTGCCTTGCCTTGCCTTGCCTTGCCTTGCCTTGCCTTGCCTTGCCTTGCCTTTGCCTTTGCCTTGCCTTGCCTTGCCTTGCCTTGCCTTGCCTTTGCCTTGCCTTTGCCTTTGCCTTTGCCTTTGCCTTGCCTTGCCTTGCCTTGCCTTGCCTTGCCTTGCCTTGCCTTGCCTTGCCTTGCCTTGCCTTGCCTTGCCTTGCCTTTGCCTTGCCTTGCCTTGCCTTTGCCTTTGCCTTTGCCTTTGCCTTTGCCTTTGCTTTTGCCTTGCAACACTCCTTTGCTCTTGCCACTGCAATCCGGTTGAGAAGGATTTCAAAGCATCTGACGAGTTTGGAAGGTGGTGGCTCTGTCAACAGGTTGTCTTGCAGCAGAGAACCTCCAGCAGCCTCATGCAAGGTCTTCCTCCCTTCATCCCTGCCCTGTGATTCCACCAGCTGCTCCAGTGCTTCCTCGGGGATGTGTTGGAGCTGCCCCCGGGCCAGCTCTGGCGCTGGGCACGGGAGGCTGCTCCCTTTTATAGTGCCCCGGAGCATTGTGACCTCAGCGTTGCCGGGTGCTGGCATTGTGACATGGGGGTGACAGAGCCCCCATGTGCAGCCCCGCCCATCCCCCCTCTGCCCAGCACCCTTTGGAGGAAGCTCTTGAGACGCTGGCCCCCAATCACTCTCTGTACCTACAAGACAGGGGAGTAATCAACCTAACCATGGCCCTTTTTTGCAAAAATAGAGTCTGGATTTGTTGTCTGTCCAGCCTTATTTCATCTCCTCTCCTCTCCTCTCCTCTCCTCTCCTCTCCTCTCCTCTCCTCTCCTCTCCTCTCCTCTCCTCTCCTCTCCTCTCCTCTCCTCTCCTCTCCTCTCCTCTCCTCTCCTCTCCTCTCCTCTCCTCTCCTCTCCTCTCCTCTCCTCTCCTCTCCTCTCCTCTCTCCAGTTTTTGCCTTGCCTCGCCTTGCCTTGCCTTGCCTTGCCTTGCCTTCCCTTGCCTTGCCTTGCCTTTGCCTTGCCTTTGCCTTTGCCTTTGCATTTGCCTTTGCCTTTGCCTTTGCCTTTGCCTTTGCCTTTGCCTTTGCCTTTGCCTTTGCCTTTGCCTTTGCCTTTGCCTTTGCCTTTGCCTTTGCCTTTGCCTTTGCTTTTGCCTTTGCCTTGCCTTTGCCTTTGCCTTTGCCTTGCCTTTGCCTTTGCCTTTGCCTTGCCTTTGCCTTTGCCTTTGCCTTTGCCTTTGCCTTTCCCTTTGCCTTTGCCTTTGCCTTGCAACACTCCTTTGCTCTTGCCACTGCAATCCGGTTGAGAAGGATTTCAAAGCATCCGACGAGTTTGGAAGGTCTGTCAACACGTTGTCTTGCAGCAGAGAACCTCCAGGAGCCTCATGCAAGATCTTCCTCCCTTCATCCCCGCCCTGTGATTCCACCAGCTGCTCCAGTGCTTCCTCGGGGATGTGTTGGAGCTGCCCCCGGGCCAGCTCTGGCGCTGGGCACGGGAGGCTACTCCCTTTTATAGTGCCCCGGGGCATTGTGACCTCAGCGTTGCCGGGTGCTGGCATTGTGACGTGGGGGTGACAGAGCCCCCATGTGCAGCCCCGCCCATCCCCCCTCTGCCCAGCACACTTTGGAGGAAGCCCTTGACACGCTGGCCCCCAATCACTCTCTGTACCTACAAGACAGGGGAGTAATCAACCTAACCATGGCCCTTTTTTGCAAAAATAGTCTGGATTTGTTGTCTGTCCAGCCTTATTTCATCTCCTCTCCTCTCCTCTCCTCTCCTCTCCTCTCCTCTCCTCTCCTCTCCTCTCCTCTCCTCTCCTCTCCTCTCCTCTCCTCTCCTCTCCTCTCCTCTCCTCTCCTCTCCTCTCCTCTCCTCTCCTCTCCTCTCCTCTCCTCTCCTCTCTCCTCCTCTCCTCTCCTCTCCTCTCCTCTCCTCTCCTCTCCTCTCCTCTCCTCTCCTCTCCTCTCCTCTCCTCTCCTCTCCTCTCCTCTCCTCTCCTCTCCTCTCCTCTCCTCTCCTCTCCTCTCCTCTCCTCTCCTCTCCTCTCCTCTCCTCTCCTCTCTTCTCCTCTCCTCTCCTCTCCTCTCCTCTCCTCTCCTCTCCTCTCCTCTCCTCTCCTCTCCTCTCCTCTCCTCTCCTCTCCTCTCCTCTCCTCTCCTCTCCTCTCCTCTCCTCTCCTCTCCTCTCCTCTCCTCTCCTCTCCTCTCCTCTCCTCTCCTCTCTTCTCCTCTCTCCACTTTTTCCCTTTTCTTCTCTCCCCATAGTGAGTCAAATAACAAAAAGAATATTTGCCTGAAAGGACAGTGGAATTTCAGCTCCAAAACCACTTTCAAGGACACACAACACAATGGATACATCTGTTTCATTTTTTAATTTATTTTATTTCATTTTATTTAGTCTTATTTTTTTTTTAGTTTTGTTTTCTTTTGTTGCCCTCTCCTCTCTTCTCCTTTCTTCTCCTTCTTCTGTGGTCTTGCCTTTGCCTTGCCTTGCCTTGCCTTGCCTTGCCTTGCCTTGTCTTGCCTTGCTTTTGCCTTGGCTTTGCCTTGCCTTGCCTTGCCTTTGCCTTGCCTTTGCCTTTGCCTTTGCCTTGCCTTTGCCTTTGCCTTTGCCTTTGCCTTGCCTTTGCCTTTGCCTTTGCCTTTGCCTTTGCCTTGCAACACTCCTTTGCTCTTGCCACTGCAATCCGGTTGAGAAGGATTTCAAAGCATCTGATGAGTTTGGAAGGTCTGTCAACAGGTTGTCTTGCAGCAGAGAACCTCCAGCAGCCTCATGAAAGGTTTTCCTCCCTTCATCCCTGCCCTGTGATTCCACCAGCCGCTCCAGTTCTTCCTCGGGGATGTGTTGGAGCTGCCCCCGGGCCAGCTCTGGCGCTGGGCACTGGAGGCTGCTCCCTTTTATAGTGCCCCGGGGCATTGTGACCTCAGCGTTGCTGGGTGCTGGCATTGTGACGTGGGGGTGACAGAGCCCCCATGTGCAGCCCCGCCCATCCCCCCTCTGCCCAGCACCCTTTGGAGGAAGCTCTTGAGACGCTGGCCCACAATCACTCTCTGTACCTACAAGACAGGGGAGTAATCAACCTAACCATGGCCCTTTTTTGCAAAAATAGAGTCTGGATTTGTTGTCTGTCCAGCCTTATTTCATCTCCTCTCCTCTCCTCTCCTCTCCTCTCCTCTCCTCTCCTCTCCTCTCCTCTCCTCTCCTCTCCTCTCCTCTCCTCTCCTCTCCTCTCCTCACTTCTCCTCTCTCCACTTTTTGCCTTGCCTTGCCTTGCCTTGCCTTGCCTTGCCTTGCCTTGCCTTTGCCTTTGCCTTTGCCTTTGCCTTTGCCTTTGCCTTGCCTTTGCCTTGCCTTGCCTTGCCTTGCCTTGCCTTGCCTTGCCTCGCCTTTGCCTTGCCTTTGCCTTGCCTTTGCCTTGCAACACTCCTTTGCTCTTGCCACTGCAATCCGGTTGAGAAGGATTTCAAAGCATCCAACGAGTTTGGAAGGTGGTGGCTCTGTCAACACGTTGTCTTGCAGCAGAGAACCTCCAGCAGCCTCATGCAAGGTCTTTCTCCCTTCATCCCTGCCCTGTGATTCCACCAGCTGCTCCAGTGCTTCCTCGGGGATGTGTTGGAGCTGCCCCCGGGCCCGCTCTGGCGCTGGGCACGGGAGGCTGCTCCCTTTTATAGTGCCCCGGGGCATTGTGACCTCAGCGTTGCTGGGTGCTGGCATTGTGACGTGGGGGTGACAGAGCCCCCATGTGCAGCCCCGCCCATCCCCCCTCTGCCCAGCACCCTTTGGAGGAAGCCCTTGAGCCGCTGGCCCCCAATCACTCTCTGTACCTACAAGAATCACTCTCTGTACCTACAAGACAGGGGAGTAATCAACCTAACCATGGCCCTTTTTTGCAACAATAGAGTCTGGATTTGTTGTCTGTCCAGCCTTATTTCATCTCCTCTCCTCTCCTCTCCTCTCCTCTCCTCTCCTCTCCTCTCCTCTCCTCTCCTCTCCTCTCCTCTCCTCTCCTCTCCTCTCCTCTCCTCTCCTCTCCTCTCCTCTCCTCTCCCTCTCCTCTCCTCTCCTCTCCTCTCCTCTCCTCTCCTCTCCTCTCCTCTCCTCTCCTCTCCTCTCCTCTCCTCTCTTCTCCTCTCTCCACTTTTTCCCTTTTCTTCTCTCCCCATAGTGAGTCAAATAACAAAAAGAATATTTGCCTGAAAGGACAGTGAATTTCAGCTCCAAAACCACTTTCAAGGACACACAACACAATGGATACATCTGTTTCATTTTTTTAATTTATTTTATTTCATTTTATTTAGTCTTATTTTTTTTTTAGTTTTGTTTTCTTTTGTTGCCCTCTCCTCTCTTCTCCCTTTCTTCTCCTTCTTCTGTGGTCTTGCCTTTGCCTTGCCTTGCCTTGCCTTGCCTTGCCTTGCCTTGTGTCTTGCCTTGCTTTTGCCTTGCTTTGCCTTGCCTTTGCCTTGCCTTTGCCTTGCCTTTGCCTTTGCCTTTGCCTTGCCTTTGCCTTTGCCTTTGCCTTTGCCTTGCCTTTGCCTTTGCCTTTGCCTTTGCCTTTGCCTTGCAACACTCCTTTGCTCTTGCCACTGCAATCCGGTTGAGAAGGATTTCAAAGCATCCGATGAGTTTGGAAGGTCTGTCAACAGGTTGTCTTGCAGCAGAGAACCTCCAGCAGCCTCATGAAAGGTTTTCCTCCCTTCATCCCTGCCCTGTGATTCCACCAGCCGCTCCAGTTCTTCCTCGGGGATGTGTTGGAGCTGCCCCCGGGCCAGCTCTGGCGCTGGGCACTGGAGGCTGCTCCCTTTTATAGTGCCCCGGGGCATTGTGACCTCAGCGTTGCTGGGTGCTGGCATTGTGACGTGGGGGTGACAGAGCCCCCATGTGCAGCCCCGCCCATCCCCCCTCTGCCCAGCACCCTTTGGAGGAAGCTCTTGAGACGCTGGCCCACAATCACTCTCTGTACCTACAAGATAGGGGAGTAATCAACCTAACCATGGCCCTTTTTTGCAAAAATAGAGTCTGGATTTGTTGTCTGTCCAGCCTTATTTCATCTCCTCTCCTCTCCTCTCCCTCTCCTCTCCTCTCCTCTCCTCTCCTCCTCTCCTCTCTCTCCTCTCCTCTCCTCTCCTCTCCTCTCCTCTCCTCTCCTCACTTCTCCTCTCTCCACTTTTTGCCTTGCCTTGCCTTGCCTTGCCTTGCCTTGCCTTGCCTTGCCTTTGCCTTTGCCTTTGCCTTTGCCTTTGCCTTTGCCTTGCCTTTGCCTTGCCTTGCCTTGCCTTGCCTTGCCTTGCCTTGCCTCGCCTTTGCCTTGCCTTTGCCTTGCCTTTGCCTTGCAACACTCCTTTGCTCTTGCCACTGCAATCCGGTTGAGAAGGATTTCAAAGCATCCAACGAGTTTGGAAGGTGGTGGCTCTGTCAACACGTTGTCTTGCAGCAGAGAACCTCCAGCAGCCTCATGCAAGGTCTTTCTCCCTTCATCCCTGCCCCTGTGATTCCACCAGCTGCTCCAGTGCTTCCTCGGGGATGTGTTGGAGCTGCCCCCGGGCCCGCTCTGGCGCTGGGCACGGGAGGCTGCTCCCTTTTATAGTGCCCCGGGGCATTGTGACCTCAGCGTTGCTGGGTGCTGGCATTGTGACGTGGGGGTGACAGAGCCCCCATGTGCAGCCCCGCCCATCCCCCCTCTGCCCAGCACCCTTTGGAGGAAGCCCTTGAGCCGCTGGCCCCCAATCACTCTCTGTACCTACAAGACAGGGGAGTAATCAACCTAACCATGGCCCTTTTTTGCAACAATAGAGTCTGGATTTGTTGTCTGTCCAGCCTTATTTCATCTCCTCTCCTCTCCTCTCCTCTCCTCTCCTCTCCTCTCTCCTCTCCTCTCCTCTCCTCTCCTCTCCTCTCCTCTCCTCTCCTCTCCTCTCCTCTCCTCTCCTCTCCTCTCTCTCCTCTCCTCTCCTCTCCTCTCCTCTCCTCTCCTCTCCTCTCCTCTCCTCTCCTCTCCTCTCCTCTCCTCTCCTCTCCTCTCCTCTCCTCTCCTCTCCTCTCCTCCCTCCCCTCCCCTCCCCTCCCCTCCCCCTCCCCTCCGCCCTCCCCTCTCCCTCCCCTCCCCTCCCTCCCCTCCCCTCCCCTCCCTCCCCTCCTCTCCTCTCCTCTCCTCTCCTCTCCTCTCCTCTCCTCTCTCCTCTCCTCTCCTCTCCTCTCCTCTCCTCTCCTCACTTCTCCTCTCTCCACTTTTTCCCTTTTCTTCTCTCCCCATAGTGAGTCAAATAACAAAAAGAATATTTGCCTGAAAGGACAGTGGAATTTCATCTCCAAAACCACTTTCAAGGACACACAACACAATGGATACATCTGTTTCATTTTTTAATTTATTTTATTTCATTTTATATAGTCTTATTCTTTTTTAGTTTTGTTTTCTTTTGTTGCCCTCTCCTCTCTTCTCCTTTCTTCTCCTTCTTCTGTGGTCTTGCCTTGCCTTGCCTTGCCTTGCCCTTGCCTTGCCTTGCCTTGCCTTGCCTTGCCTTGCCTTGCCTTTGCCTTTGCCTTTGCCTTTGCCTTGCCTTTGCCTTTGCCTTTGCCTTTGCCTTTGCCTTTGCCTTTGCCTTGCCTTGCAACACTCCTTTGCTCTTGCCACTGCAATCCGGTTGAGAAGGATTACAAAACATTCGACGAGTTTGGAAGGTGGTGGCTCTGTCAACACGTTGTCTTGCAGCAGAGAACCTCCAGCAGCCTCATGCAAGGTCTTCCTCCCTTCATCCCTGCCTGCTCCAGTGCTTCCTCGGGGATGTGTTGGAGCTGCCCCCGGGCCAGCTCTGGCGCTGGGCACGGGAGGCTGCTCCCTTTTATAGTGCCCCGGGGCATTGTGACCTCAGCGTTGCCGGGTGCTGGCATTGTGACGTGGGGGTGACAGAGCCCCCATGTGCAGCCCCGCCATCCCCCCTCTGCCCAGCACCCTTTGGAGGAATCCCTTGAGACGCTGGCCCCCCAATCACTCTCTGTACCTACAAGACAGGGGAGTAATCAACCTAACCATGGCCCTTTTTTGCAAAAATAGTCTGGATTTGTTGTCTGTCCAGCCTTATTTCATCTCCTCCCCTCTCCTCTCCTCTCCTCTCCTCTCCTCTCCTCTCCTCTCCTCTCCTCTCCTCTCCTCTCCTCTCCCTCTCCTCTCCTCTCCTCTCCTCTCCTCTCCTCTCCTCTCCTCTCCTCTCCTCTCCTCTCCTCTCCTCTCCTCACTTCTCCTCTCTCCACTTTTTACCTTGCCTTGCCTTGCCTTGCCTTGACCTTGCCCTTGCCCTTGCCCTTGCCCTTGCCCTTGCCTTGCCCTTGCCCTTGCCCTTGCCTTGCCCTTGCCTTCCTTGCCCTTGCTTGCCCTTGCCCTTGCCTTGCTCTTGCCTTGCCCTTTCCTTGCCCTTGCCTTGCCTTTGCCTTTGCCTTTGCCTTGCCTTTGCCTTGCCTTGCCTTTGCCTTGCCTTTGCCTTGCAACACTCCTTTGCTCTTGCCACTGCAATCCGGTTGAGAAGGATTTCAAAGCATCCGACGAGTTTGGAAGGTGGTGGCTCTGTCAACACGTTGTCTTGCAGCAGAGAACCTCCAGCAGCCTCATGCAAGGTCTTCCTCCCTTCATCCCTGCCCTGTGATTCCACCAGCTGCTCCAGTGCTTCCTCGGGGATGTGTTGGAGCTGCCCCCGGGCCAGCTCTGGCGCTGGGCTCGGGAGGCTGCTCCCTTTTATAGTGCCCCGGGGCATTGTGACCTCAGCGTTGCCGGGTGCTGGCATTGTGACGTGGGGGTGACAGAGCCCCCATGTGCAGCCCCGCCCATCCCCCCTCTGCCCAGCACCCTTTGGAGGAATCCCTTGAGACGCTGGCCCCCCAATCACTCTCTGTAACTACAAGACAGGGGAGTAATCAACCTAACCATGGCCCTTTTTTGCAAAAATAGTCTGGATTTGTTGTCTGTCCCAGCCTTATTTCATCTCCTCTCCTCTCCTCTCCTCTCCTCTCCTCTCCTCTCCTCTCCTCTCCTCTCCTCTCCTCTCCTCTCCTCTCCTCTCCTCTCCTCTCCTCTCCTCTCCTCTCCTCTCCTCTCCTCTCCTCTCCTCACTTCTCCTCTCTCCACTTTTTGCCTTGCCTTGCCTTGCCTTGCCTTG
>NW_027043105.1:40000-47500 GCF_036013475.1 Columba livia
GGGAGTAATCAACCTAACCATGGCCCTTTTTTGCAAAAATAGAGTCTGGATTTGTTCTCTGTCCAGCCTTATTTCATCTCCTCTCCTCTCCTCTCTCCTCTCCTCTCCTCTCCTCTCCTCTCCTCTCCTCTTCCTCTCCTCTCCTCTCCTCTCCTCTCCTCTCCTCTCCTCTCCTCTCCTCCTCTCCTCTCCTCTCCTCTCCTCTCCTCTCCTCTCTCCTCTCCTCTCCTCTCCTCTCCTCTCCTCTCCTCCTCTCCTCTCCTCTCCTCTCCTCTCCTCTCCTCTCCTCTCCTCTCCTCTCCTCTCCTCTCCTCTCCTCTCCTCTCCTCTCTCTCCTCTCCTCTCCTCTCTCCTCTCCTCACTTCTCCTCTCTCCACTTTTTCCCTTTTCTTCTCTCCCCATAGTGAGTCAAATAACAAAAAGAATATTTGCCTGAAAGGACAGTGGACATTTCAGCTCCAAGACCACTTTCAAGGACACACAACACAATGGATACATCTGTTTCATTTTTTAATTTATTTATTTCGTTTTATTTAGTCTTATTTTTTTTTAGTTTTGTTTTCTTTTGTTGCCCTCTCCTCTCTTCTCCTTTCTTCTCCTTCTTCTGTGGTCTTGCTTTGCCTTGCCTTGCCTTGCCTTGCCTTGCCTTGCCTTGCCTTGCCTTGCCTTGCTGCCTTTGCCTTGCCTTTGCCTTTGCCTTGCCTTTGCCTTTGCCTTTGCCTTTGCCTTTGCCTTTGCCTTGCCTTTGCCTTGCCTTTGCCTTTGCCTTTGCCTTTGCCTTTGCCTTTGCCTCTTGCAACACTCCTTTGCTCTTGCCACTGCAATCCGGTTGAGAAGGATTTCAAAGCATCCGATGAGTTTGGAAGGTCTGTCAACAGGTTGTCTTGCAGCAGAGAACCTCCAGCAGCCTCATGCAAGGTCTTCCTCCCTTCATCCCTGCCCTGTGATTCCACCAGCTGCTCCAGTGTTTCCTCGGGAATGTGTTGGAGCTGCCCCCCGGGCCAGCTCTGGCGCTGGGCACGGGAGGCTGCTCCCTTTTATAGTGCCCCGGGGCATTGTGACCTCAGCGTTGCCGGGTGCTGGCATTGTGACGTGGAGGTGACAGAGCCCCCATGTGCAGCCCCACCCATCCCCCCTCTGCCCAGCACCTTTGGAGGAAGCCCTTGAGACGCTGGCCCCCAATCACTCTCTGTACCTACAAGACAGGGGAGTAATCAACCTAACCATGGCCCTTTTTTGCAAAAATAGTCTGGATTTGTTGTCTGTCCAGACTTATTTCATCTCCTCTCCTCTCCTCTCCTCTCCTCTCCTCTCCTCTCCTCTCCTCTCCTCTCCTCTCCTCTCCTCTCCTCTCCTCTCCTCTCCTCTCCTCTCCTCTCCTCTCCTCTCCTCTCCTCTCCTCTCCTCTCCTCTCCTCTCCTCTCCTCCTCCTCTCCTCTCCTCTCCTCTCCTCTCCTCTCCTCTCCTCTCCTCTCCTCTCCTCTCCTCTCCTCTCCTCTCCTCTCCTCTCCTCTCCTCTCCTCTCCTCTCTCCTCTCCTCTCCTCTCCTCTCCTCTCCTCTCCTCTCCTCTCCTCTCCTCTCCTCTCCTCTCCTCTCCTCTCCTCTCCTCTCCTCTCCTCTCTTCTCCTCTCTCCACTTTTTCCCTTTTCTTCTCTCCACATAGTGAGTCAAATAATAAAAAGAATATTTGCCTGAAAGGACAGTGGAATTTCAGCTCCAAAACCACTTTCAAGGACACACAACACAATGGATACATCTGTTTCATTTTTTAATTTATTTTATTTCATTTTATTTAGTCTTATTTTTTTTTAGTTTTGTTTTCTTTTGTTGCCCTCTCCTCTCTTCTCCTTTCTTCTCCTTCTTCTGTGGTCTTGCCTTTGCCTTGCCTTGCCTTGCCTTGCCTTGCCTTGCCTTGCCTTTGCCTTTGCCTTTGCCTTTGCCTTTGCCTTTGCCTTTGCCTTTGCCTTTGCCTTTGCCTTGCCTTTGCCTTTGCCTTTGCCTTGCCTTTGCCTTTGCCTTTGCCTTTGCCTTTGCCTTTGACTTTGCCTTTGCCTTTGCCTTTGCCTTTGCCTTTGCCTTTGCCTTGCAACACTCCTTTGCTCTTGCCACTGCAATCCGGTTGAGAAGGATTTCAAAGCATCCGACGAGTTTGGAAGGTGGTGGCTCTGTCAACACGTTGTCTTGCAGCAGAGAACCTCCAGCAGCCTCATGCAAGGTCTTCCTCCCTTCATCCCTGCCCTGTGATTCCACCAGCTGCTCCAGTGCTTCCTCGGGGATGTGTTGGAGCTGCCCCTGGGCCAGCTCTGGCGCTGGGCACTGGAGGCTGCTCCCTTTTATAGTGCCCCGGGGCATTGTGACCTCAGCATTGCCGGGTGCTGGCATTGTGACGTGGGGGTGACAGCGCCCCCATGTGCAGCCCCGCCCGTCCCCCCTCTGCCCAGCACCCTTTGGAGGAAGCCCTTGAGACGCTGGCCCCCTATCACTCTCTGTACCTACAAGACAGGGGAGTAATCAACCTAACCATGGCCCTTTTTTGCAAAAATAGAGTCTGGATTTGTTGTCTGTCCAGCCTTATTTCATCTCCTCTCCTCTCCTCTCCTCTCCTCTCTCTCCTCTCCTCTCCTCTCCTCTCCTCTCCTCTCCTCTCCTCTCCTCTCCTCTCCTCTCCTCTCCTCTCCTCTCCTCTCCTCTCCTCTCCTCTCCTCTCCTCTCCTCTCCTCTCCTCTCCTCTCCTCTCCTCTCCTCTCCTCTCTTCTCCTCTCTCCACTTTTTCCCTTTTCTTCTCTCCCCATAGTGAGTCAAATAACAAAAAGAATATTTGCCTGAAAGGACAGTGGAATTTCAGCTCCAAAACCACTTTCAAGGACACACAACACAATGGATACATCTGTTTCATTTATTAATTTATTTTATTTCATTTCATTTAGTCTTTTCTTTTTTTAGTTTTGTTTTCTTTTGTTGCCCTCTCCTCTCTTCTCCTTTCTTCTCCTTCTTCTGTGGTCTTGCCTTTGCCTTGCCTTGCCTTGCCTTGCCTTGCCTTGCCTTGCCTTGCCTTGCCTTGCTTTTGCCTTGGCTTTGCCTTTGCCTTTGCCTTTGCCTTTGCCTTTGCCTTTGCCTTTGCCTTTGCCTTTGCCTTTGCCTTGCAACACTCCTTTGCTCTTGCCACTGCAATCCGGTTGAGAAGGATTTCAAAGCATCCGATGAGTTTGGAAGGTCTGTCAACAGGTTGTCTTGCAGCAGAGAGCCTCCAGCAGCCTCATGCAAGGTCTTCCTCCCTTCATCCCTGCCCTGTGATTCCACCAGCTGCTCCAGTGCTTCCTCGGGGATGTGTTGGAGCTGCCCCCGGGCCAGCTCTGGCGCTGGGCACGGGAGGCTGCTCCCTTTTATAGTGCCCCGGGGCATTGTGACCTCAGCGTTGCCGGGTGCTGGCATTGTGACGTGGGGGTGACAGAGCCCCCATGTGCAGCCCCGCCCATCCCCCCTCTGCCCAGCACCCTTTGGAGGAAGCCCTTGAGACGCTGGCCCCCAATCACTCTCTGTACCTACAAGACAGGGGAGTAATCAACCTAACCATGGCCCTTTTTTGCAAAAATAGAGTCTGGATTTGTTGTCTGTCCAGCCTTATTTCATCTCCTCTCCTCTCCTCTCCTCTCCTCTCCTCTCCTCTCCTCTCCTCTCCTCTCCTCTCCTCTCCTCTCCTCTCCTCTCCTCTCCTCTCCTCTCCTCACTTCTCTTCTCTCTCCACTTTTTGCCTTTCCTTGCCTTGCCTTGCCTTGCCTTGCCTTTGCCTTTGCCTTTGCCTTTGCCTTTGCCTTTGCCTTGCCTTTGACTTTGCCTTGCCTTTGCCTTGCCTTTGCCTTTGCCTTTGCCTTTGCCTTTTCCTTTGCCTTTGCCTTTGCCTTTGCCTTGCCTTTGCCTTTGCCTTTGCCTTTGCCTTTGCCTTTGCCTTTGCCTTTGCCTTTGCCTTTGCCTTTGCCTTTGCCTTTGCCTTTGCCTTTGCCTTTGCCTTTGAATTTGCCTTGCAACACTCCTTTACTCTTGCCACTGCAGTCCGGTTGAGAAGGATTTCAAAGCATCCGACGAGTTTGGAAGGTGGTGGCTCTGTCAACACGTTGTCTTGCAGCAGAGAACCTCCAGCAGCTTCATGCAAGGTTTTCCTCCCTTCATCCCTGCCCTGTGATTCCACCAGCTGCTCCAGTGCTTCCTCGGGGATGTGTTGGAGCTGCCCCCGGGCCAGCTCTGGCGCTGGGCACGGGAGGCTGCTCCCTTTTATAGTGCCCCGGGGCATTGTGACCTCAGCGTTGCCGGGTGCTGGCATTGTGACGTGGGGGTGACAGAGCCCCCATGTGCAGCCCCGCCCATCCCCCCTCTGCCCAGCACCCTTTGGAGGAAGCCCTTGAGACGCTGGCCCCCAATCACTCTCTGTACCTACAAGACAGGGGAGTAATCAACCTAACCATGGCCCTTTTTTGCAAAAATAGAGTCTGGATTTGTTGTCTGTCCAGCCTTATTTCATCTCCTCTCCTCTCCTCTCCTCTCCTCTCCTCTCCTCTCCTCTCCTCTCCTCTCCTCTCCTCTCCTCTCCTCTCCTCTCCTCTCCTCTCCTCTCCTCTCCTCTCCTCTCCTCTCCTCTCCTCTCCTCTCCTCTCCTCTCTTCTCCTCTCTCCACTTTTTCCCTTTTGTTCTCTCCCCATAGTGAGTCAAATAACAAAAAGAATATTTGCCTGAAAGGACAGTGGAATTTCAGCTCCAAAACCACTTTCAAGGACACACAACACAATGGATACATCTGTTTCATTTATTAATTTATTTTATTTCATTTCATTTAGTCTTTTCTTTTTTTAGTTTTGTTTTCTTTTGTTGCCCTCTCCTCTCTTCTCCTTTCTTCTCCTTCTTCTGTGGTCTTGCCTTTGCCTTGCCTTGCCTTGCCTTGCCTTGCCTTGCCTTGCCTTGCTTTTGCCTTGGCTTTGCCTTTGCCTTTGCCTTTGCCTTTGCCTTTGCCTTTGCCTTTGCCTTTGCCTTTGCCTTTGCCTTTGCCTTTGCCTTTGCCTTTGCCTTTGCCTTGCAACACTCCTTTGCTCTTGCCACTGCAATCCGGTTGAGAAGGATTTCAAAGCATCCGATGAGTTTAGAAGGTCTGTCAACAGGTTGTCTTGCAGCAGAGAACCTCCAGCAGCCTCATGCAAGGTCTTCCTCCCTTCATCCCTGCCCTGTGATTCCACCAGCTGCTCCAGTGCTTCCTCAGGGATGTGTTGGAGCTGCCCCCGGGCCAGCTCTGGCGCTGGGCACGGGAGGCTGCTCCCTTTTATAGTGCCCCGGGGCATTGTGACCTCAGCGTTGCCGGGTGCTGGCATTGTGGCGTGGGGGTGACAGAGCCCCCATGTGCAGCCCCGCCCATCCCCCCTCTGCCCAGCACCCTTTGGAGGAAGCCCTTGAGACGCTGGCCCCCAATCACTCTCTGTACCTACAAGACAGGGGAGTAATCAACCTAACCATGGCCCTTTTTTGCAAAAATAGAGTCTGGATTTGTTGTCTGTCCAGCCTTATTTCATCTCCTCTCCTCTCCTCTCCTCTCCTCTCCTCTCCTCTCCTCTCCTCTCCTCTCCTCTCCTCTCCTCTCCTCTCCTCTCCTCTCCTCTCCTCTCCTCTCCTCTCCTCTCCTCACTTCTCCTCTCTCCACTTTTTGCCTTGCCTTGCCTTGCCTTGCCTTGCCTTGCCTTGCCTTGCCTTGCCTTGCCTTTGCCTTTGCCTTTGCCTTTGCCTTTGCCTTTGCCTTTGCCTTTGCCTTTGCCTTTGCCTTGCCTTGCCTTGCCTTCCCTTGCCTTGCCTTTGCCTTGCCTTTGCCTTTGCCTTTGCCTTTGCCTTTGCCTTTGCCTTTGCCTTTGCCTTGCCTTTGCCTTTGCCTTTGCCTTGCCTTTGCCTTTGCCTTTGCCTTTGCCTTTGCCTTTGCCTTTGCCTTTGCCTTTGCCTTTGCCTTTGCCTTTGCCTTTGCCTTTGCTTTTGCCTTGCAACACTCCTTTGCTCTTGCCACTGCAATCCGGTTGAGAAGGATTTCAAAGCATCTGACGAGTTTGGAAGGTGGTGGCTCTGTCAACAGGTTGTCTTGCAGCAGAGAACCTCCAGCAGCCTCATGCAAGGTCTTCCTCCCTTCATCCCTGCCCTGTGATTCCACCAGCTGCTCCAGTGCTTCCTCGGGGATGTGTTGGAGCTGCCCCCGGGCCAGCTCTGGCGCTGGGCACGGGAGGCTGCTCCCTTTTATAGTGCCCCGGGGCATTGTGACCTCAGCGTTGCCGGGTGCTGGCATTGTGACGTGGGGGTGACAGAGCCCCCATGTGCAGCCCCGCCCATCCCCCCTCTGCCCAGCACCCTTTGGAGGAAGCCCTTGAGACGCTGGCCCCCAATCACTCTCTGTACCTACAAGACAGGGGAGTAATCAACCTAACCATGGCCCTTTTTTGCAAAAATAGAGTCTGGATTTGTGGTCTGTCCAGCCTTATTTCATCTCCTCTCCTCTCCTCTCCTCTCCTCTCCTCTCCTCTCCTCTCCTCTCCTCTCCTCTCCTCTCCTCTCCTCTCCTCTCCTCTCCTCTCTCCTCTCCTCACTTCTCCTCTCTCCACTTTTTCCCTTTTCTTCTCTCCCCATAGTGAGTCAAATAACAAAAAGAATATTTGCATGAAAGGACAGTGGAATTTCAGCTCCAAAACCACTTTCAAGGACACACAACACAATGGATACATCTGTTTCATTTTTTAATTTATTTTATTTCATTTTATTTAGTCTTATTTTTTTTTTAGTTTTGTTTTCTTTTGTTGCCCTCTCCTCTCCTCTCCTTTCTTCTCCTTCTTCTGTGGTCTTGCCTTTGCCTTGCCTTGCCTTGCCTTGCCTTTGCCTTGCCTTGCCTTGCCTTGCCTTTGCCTTGCCTTGCCTTGCCTTGCCTTTGCCTTGCCTTGCCTTGCCTTGCCTTTGCCTTGCCTTGCCTTGCCTTGCCTTTGCCTTGCCTTGCCTTGCCTTGCCTTTGCCTTGCCTTGCCTTGCCTTGCCTTTGCCTTGCCTTGCCTTGCCTTGCCTGACCTTGCCTTGCCTCGCCTTGCCTTGCCTTGCCTTGCCTTGCCTTGCCTTTGCCTTGCCTTGCCTTGCCTTGCCTTTGCCTTGCCTTGCCTTGCCTTGCCTTGCCTTGCCTTGCCTTGCCTTGCCTTGCCTTGCCTTGCCTTTGCCTTGCCTTGCCTTGCCTTGCCTTTGCCTTGCCTTGCCTTGCCTTTGCCTTGCCTTGCCTTGCCTTGCCTTTGCCTTGCCCTGCCGTGCCTTGCCTTGCCTTGCCTTGCCTTGCCTTGCCTTGCCTTGCCTTGCCTTGCCTTGCCTTTGCCTTGCCTTTGCCTTTGCCTTTGCCTTTGCCTTTGCCTTTGCCTTTGCCTTTGCCTTTGCCTTGCCCTGCCTTGCCTTGCCTTGCCTTGCCTTGCCTTGCCTTGCCTTGCCTTGCCTTGCCTTTGCCTTGCCTTTGCC
>NW_027043106.1:0-55662 GCF_036013475.1 Columba livia
TAGCCCAAAGAAAGCCCAAAGAAAGGGGAAAGAAAGCCCAAAGAAATCCAAAGAAAGGGGAAAGAAAGCCCAATGAAAGCCCAAAGAAAGGGGAAAGAAAGCCCAAAGAAAGGGGAAAGAAAGCCCAAAGAAAGCCCAAAGAAAGGGGAAAGAAAGCCCAAAGAAAGGGGAAATAAAGGGGAAAGGAAGGGGAAAGAAAGGGGTAAGAAAGGGGGAAAGAAAGGGGAAAGAAAGGTGAAAGAAAGGGGAAAGAAAGGGGAAAGAAAGCCCAAAGAAAGGGGAAAGAAAGCCCAAAGAAAGGGGAAAGAAAGCCCAAAGAAACCCCAAGAGAGCCCAAAGAAAGCCAAAAAAAGGGGAAAGAAAGCCCAAAGAAAGCCCAAAGAAAGGGGAAAGAAAGCCCAAAGAAAGCCCAAAGAAAGGGGAAAGAAAACCCAAAGAAATCCCAAAGAAAGAGGAAAGAAAGCCCAAAGAAAGTGGAAAGAAAGCCCAAAGAAAGCCCAAAGAAAGGGGAAAGAAAGCCCAAGAAAGCCCAAAGAAAGGGGAAAGAAAGCCCAAAAAGCCCAAAGAAAGGGGAAAGAAAGCCCAAAGAAAGGGGAAAGAAAGCCCAAAGAAAGGGGAAAGAAAGCCCAAAGAAGGGGGAAATAAAGGGGAAAGAAAGGGGAAAGAAAGGGGTAAGAAAGGGGAAAGAAAGGGGAAAGAAAGGTGAAAGAACGTGGAAAGAAAGGGGAAAGAAAGCCCAAAGAAAGGGGAAAGAAAGCCCAAAGAAAGGGGAAAGAAAGCCCAAAGAAAGCCCAAAGAAAGGGGAAAGAAATCCCAAAGAAAGCCCAAAGAAAGGGGAAAGAAAGCCCAAAGAAAGCCCAAAGAAAGGGGAAAGAAAGCCCAAAGAAAGCCCAAAGAAAGGGCAAAGAAAGCCCAAAGAAAGGGGGAAAGAAAGGGGAAAGAAAGGGGAAAGAATGCCCAAAGAAAGCCCAAAGAAAGCCCAAGAAAGGGGAAAGAAAGCCCAAAGAAAGGGGAAAGAAAGCCCAAAGAAAGGGGAAAGAAAGACCAAAGAAAGGGGAAAGAAAGCCCAAAGAAAGCCCAAAGAAAGGGGAAAGAAAGGCCAAAGAAATGGAAAGAAACCCAAAGAAAGGGGAAAAAAGCCCAAAGAAAGGAGGGAGAAAGCCCAAAGAAAGCCCAAAGAAAGGGGAAAGTAAGCCCAAAGAAAGGGGAAAGAAAGCCCAAAGAAAGCCCAAAGAAAGGGGAAAGAAAGGGGATAGAAAGGGGAAAGAAAGGGGAAAGAAAGGGGAAAGAAAGCCCAAGAAAGGGGAAAGAAAGCCCAAAGAAAGGGGAAAGAAAGCCCAAAGAAAGGGGAAGGAAAGCCCAGAGAAAGCCCAAAGAAAGGGGAAAGAAAGCCCAAATAAATGGGAAAGAAAGGGAAAGAAAGCCGAAAGAAAGCCAAAGAAAGTCCAAAGAAAGCCCAAAGAAAGGGGAAAAAAAGCCCAAAGAAAGGGGAAAGAAAGACCAAAGAAAGTCCAAAGAAAGGGGAAAGAAAGCCCAAAGAAAGCCCAAAGAAATGGGAAAGAAGGCACAAAGAAAGGGGAAAGAAAGCCCAAAGAAAGGGGAAAGAAAGGCGAAAGAAAGCCAAAAGAAAGGGGAAAGAAAGGGGAAAGAAAGGGGAAAGAAAGGGGAAAGAAAGGGGGAAAGAAAGGGGAAAGAAAGGGGAAGAAAGGGGAAAGAAAGCCCAAAGAAAGGGGAAAGAAAGCCCAAAGAAAGCCCAAAGAAAGGGGAATGAAAGCCAAAGAAAGCCCAAAAAAAGGGGAAAGAAAGCCCAAAGAAAGGGGAAAGAAAGCCCAAAGAAACCCAAGAGAGCCCAAAGAAAGCCAAAAAAAGGGGAAAGAAAGCCCAAAGAAAGCCCAAAGAAAGGGGAAAGAAAGCCCAAGAAGGCCCAAAGAAAGGGGAAAGAAAACCCAAAGAAATCCCAAAGAAAGAGGAAAGAAAGCCCAAAGAAAGTGGAAAGAAAGCCCAAAGAAAGCCCAAAGAAAGGGGAAAGAAAGCCCAAAGAAAGCCCAAAGAAAGGGGAAAGAAAGCCCAAAGAAAGCCCAAAGAAAGGGGAAAGAAAGCTCAAAGAAAGGGGAAAGAAAGCTCAAAGAAAGCCCAAAGAAAGGGAAAGAAAGCCCAAAGAAAGGGGAAATAAAGGGGAAAGGAAGGGGAAAGAAAGGGGTAAGAAAGGGGAAAGAAAGGGGAAAGAAAGGTGAAAGAAAGGGGAAAGAAAGGGGAAAGAAAGCCCAAAGAAAGGGCAAAGAAAGGGGAAAGAAAGTCCAAAGAAAGCCCAAAGAAAGGGGAAAGAAAGCCCAAAGAAAGCCCAAAGAAAGGAGAAAGAAATCCCAAAGAAAGCCAAAGAAAGGGGAAAGAAAGCCCAAAGAAAGCCCAAGAAAGGGAAAGAAAGCCCAAAGAAAGCCCAAAGAAAGGGTAAAGAAAGCCCAAAGAAAGGGGAAAGAAAGCCCAAAGAAAGTCCAAAGAAAGGAGAAGAAAGCCCAAAGAAAGGGGAAAGAAAGTCCAAAGAAAGCCCAAAGAAAGCCCAAAGAAAGGGGAAAGAAAGCCCAAAGAACGGGGAAAGAAAGCCAAAGAAAGCCCAAAGAAAGGGGAAAGAAAGCCCAAAGAAAGGGGAAAAAGGGGAAAGAAAGCCAAAGAAAGGGCAAAGAAAGCCCAAAGAAAGAAGAAAGAAAGCCCAAAGATGGGGAAAGAAAGGCCAAAGAAAGCCCAAAGAAAGGGGAAAGAAAGGGGAAAGAAAGCCCAAAAAAAGGGGAAAGAAAGCCCAAAGAAAGGGGAAAGAAAGGGGAAAGAAAGCCCAAAGAAAGGGGAAAGAAAGCCCAAAGAAAGGGGAAAGAAAGCCCAAAGAAAGGGGAAGGAAAGCTCAAAAAAAGCCCAAAGAAAGGGGAAAGAAAGCCCAAAGAAATGGGAAAGAAAGCCCAAGAAAGGCGAAAGAAAGCCCAAAGAAAAGGGAAAGAAAGCCCAAAGAAAGGGGAAAGAAAGCCCAAAGAAAGTCCAAAGAAAGGGGAAAGAAAGCCCAAAGAAATGGGAAAGAAAGCCCAAAGAAAGCAGAAAGAAAGCCCAAAGACAGGGGAAAGAAAGCCCAAAGAAAGGGGAAAGAAAGCCCAAAGAAAGCTCAAAGAAATGGGAAAGAAGGCACAAAGAAAGGTGAAAGAAAGCCCAAAGAAAGGGGAAAGAAAGCCCAAAGAAAGCCCAAAGAAAGGGGAAAGAAAGCCCAAAGAAAGGGGAAAGAAATCCAAAGAAAGGGGAAAGAAAGCTCAAGGAAGGGCAAAGAAAGCCCAAAGAAAGGAGAAAGAAATCCCAAGAAAGCCCAAAGAAAGGGGAAAGAAACCCCAAAGAAAGCCCAAAGAAAGGGGAAAGAAAGCCCAAAGAAAGCCAAAAGAAAGGGTAAGAAAGCCCAAAGAAAGGGGAAAGAAAGCACAAAGAAAGGGAAAGAAATCCCAAGAAAGCCCAAAGAAAGCTCAAGGAAAGGGGAAAGAAAGCCCAAAGAAAGGGGAAAGAAAGCCCAAAGAAAGCCCAAAAAGGGGAAAGAAACCCCAAAGAAAGCCCAAAGAAAGGGGAAAGAAAGCCCAAAGAAAGCCAAAAGAAAGGGTAAAGAAAGCCCAAAGAAAGGGGAAAGAACGCCCAAAGAAAGTCCAAAGAAAGGAGAAAGAAAGCCCAAAGAAAGGGGAAAGAAAGGGGAAATAAAGTCCAAAGAAAGCCCAAAGAAAGTCCAAAGAAAGCCCAAAGAAAGGGGAAAGAAAGGGGAAAGAATGGGGAAAGAAAGGGGAAAGAAAGGGGAAAGAAAGGAGAAAGAATGGGGAAAGAATGGGGAAAGAAAAGGGAAAGAAATGGGAAAGAAGGGGGAAAGAAAGGGGAAAGAAAGGGGGAAAGAAAGCCCAAAGAAAGGGGAAAGAAAGGGGAAAGAAAGCCCAAAGAAGGGGGAAAGAAAGCCCAAAGAAAGCCCAAAGAAAGGGGAAAGAAAGGACAAAGAAAGGGGAAAGAAAGCCCAAAGAAAGGGGAAAGAAAGCCCAAAGAAAGCCCAAAGAAAGGGGAAAGAAAGCCCAAAGAAAGGGCAAAGAAGGCCCAAAGAAAGGGCAAAGAAAGCCCAAGAAAGGGGAAAGAAAGCCCAAAGAATGGGGAAAGAAAGCCCAAATAAAGGGAAAGAAAGCCAAAGAAATCCGAAATAAAGCCCAAAGAAAGGGGAAAGAAAGCCAAAGAAATGGGAAAGAAAGCCAAAGAAAGGGGAAAGAAAGCCCAGAGAAAGGGGAAAGAAAGCCCAAAGAAATCCGAAATAAAGCCCAAAGAAAGGGGAAAGAAAGCCCAAAGAAATGGGAAGAAAGCCCAAAGAAATGGGAAAGAAAGCCCAAAGAAAGCCAAAGAAAGGGGAAACAAAGCCCAAAGAAAGCCCAAAGAAAGGGGAAAGAAAGCCCAAAGAAAGGGGGAAGAAAGCCCAAAGAAAAGAGAGAGAAAGCCCAAAGAAAAGCCCAAAGAAAGGGGAAAGAAAGCCAAAGAAAGGGGAAAGAAAGCCCAAAGAAAGGGGAAAGAAGGGGAAAGAAAGGGGAAAGAAAGGGGAAAGAAAGGGGAAAGAAAGGGGAAAGAACAGGGAAAGAACGGGGAAAGAAAGCCCAAAGAAAGGGGAAAGAAAGCCCAAAGAAAGGGGAAAGAAAGCCCACAGAAAGCCCAAAGAAAGCGGAAAGAAAGCCCAAAGAAAGCCCAAAGAAAGGGGAAAGAAAGCCCAAAGAAAGGGGAAAGAAAGCCAAAGAAAGGGGAAAGAAAGCCCAAAGGAAGCCCAAAGAAAGGGGAAGAACTCCAAAGAAAGGGGAAACAAAGCCCAAAGAAAGAGGAAAGAAAGCTCAAAGAAAGGGGAAAGAAAGCATAAAAAAGCGGAAAGAAAGCCCAAAGAAATGGGAAAGAAAGGGGAAAGAAAGGGGAAGCAAAGCCCAAAGAAAGGGGAAAGAAAGCCCAAAGAAAGGGGAAAGAAAGCCCAAAGAAAGGAGAAAGAAAGCCCAAAGAAAGCCCACAGAAAGGGGAAAGAAAGCCCAAAGAAAACCCAAGAAAGGGGAAAGAATGGGGAAAGAAGGGGAAGAAAGGGGAAAGAAAGGGAAAGAAAGGGGAAAGAAAGGAGAAAGAATGGGGAAAGAAAGGGGAAAGAAATGGGAAAGAAAGGGGAAAGAAAGGGGAAAGGAAGCCCGAAGAAAGGGAAAAGAAAGGGGAAAGAAAGCCCAAAGAAAGGGGAAAGAAAGCCCAAGAAAGGGAAAAGAAAGCCCAAAGAAAGCCCAAAGAAAGGGGAAAGAAAGCCCAAAGAAAGGGGAAAGAAAGCCCAAAGAAGGGGAAAGAAAGCCCAAAGAAAGCCCAAAGAAAGCCCAAAGAAAGGGGAAAGAAAGCCTAATGAAATGGGAAAGTAAGCCCAAAGAAAGCCCAAAGAAAGCCCAAAGAAAGGGGAAAGAAAGCCCAAAGAAAGGGGAAAGAAAGCCCAAAGAAAGGGGAAAGAAAGCCCAAGAAAGGGGAAATAAAGCCCAAAGAAAGGAGAAAGAAAGCCCAAAGAAAGCCCACAGAAATGGGAAAGAAAGCCCAAAGAAAGCCCAAAGAAAGGGGAAACAAAGGGGAAATAATGGGGAAAGAAAGGGGAAAGAAAGGGGAAAGAAAGGGGGAAAGAAAGGGGAAAGAAAGGGGAAAGAAATGGGAAAGAAAGGGGAAAGAAAGGGGAAAGGAAGCCAAAGAAAGGGAAAAGAAAGGGGAAAGAAAGCCCAAAGAAAGGGGAAAGAAAGCCCAAAGAAAGGGAAAAGAAAGCCCAAAGCAAGCCCAAAGAAAGGAGAGAGAAAGCCCAAAGAAAGGAGAGAGAAAGCCCAAAGAAAGCCCAAGGAAACGGGAAAGAAAGCCCAAAGAAAGGGGAAAGAAAGCCCAAATAAAACGCAAAGAAAGGGGAAAGAAAGGGGAAAGAAAGGGGAAAGAAAGGGAAAGAAAGGGGAAAGAACGGGGAAAGAAAGCCCAAAGAAACGGGAAAGAAAGCCCAACGAAAGCCCAAAGAAAGGGGAAAGAAAGCCCAAAGAAAGGGGAAAGAAAGCCCAAAGAAAGGGAATGAAATCCAAAGAAAGGGGAAAGAAAGCACAAAGAAAGGCGAAAGAAAGCCCAAAGAAAGGGGAAGGAAAGCCCAAAGAAAGTGGGAAAGAAAGCACAAAGAAATGGGAAAGAAAGACCAAAGAATGGGGAAAGAAAGCCCAAAGAAAGGGAAAGAAAGCCCAAGGAAAGGGGAAAGAAAGCCCAAAGAAAGCCCAAAGAAAGGGGAATGAAAGCCCAAAGAAAGCCCAAAAAAAGGGGAAAGAAAGCCCAAAGAAAGGGGAAAGAAAGCCCAAAGAAACCCCAAGAGAGCCCAAAGAAAGCCCAAAAAAAGGGGAAAGAAAGCCCAAAGAAAGCCCAAAGAAAGGGGGAAAGAAAGCCCAAGAAGGCCCAAAGAAAGGGGAAAGAAAACCCAAAGAAATCCCAAAGAAAGAGGAAAGAAAGCCCAAAGAAAGTGGAAAGAAAGCCCAAAGAAAGCCCAAAGAAAGGGGAAAGAAAGCCCAAAGAAAGCCCAAAGAAAGGGGAAAGAAAGCCCAAAGAAAGCCCAAAGAAAGGGGAAAGAAAGCTCAAAGAAAGGGGAAAGAAAGCTCAAAGAAAGCCCAAAGAAAGGGGAAAGAAAGCCAAAGAAAGGGGAAATAAAGGGGAAAGGAAGGGGAAAGAAAGGGGTAAGAAGGGGAAAGAAAGGGGAAAGAAAGGTGAAAGAAAGGGGAAAGAAAGGGGAAAGAAAGCCCAAAGAAAGGGCAAAGAAAGGGGAAAGAAAGTCCAAAGAAAGCCCAAAGAAAGGGGAAAGAAAGCCCAAAGAAAGCCCAAAGAAAGGAGAAAGAAATCCCAAAGAAAGCCCAAAGAAAGGGGAAAGAAAGCCAAAGAAAGCCCAAAGAAAGGGGAAAGAAAGCCCAAAGAAAGCCCAAAGAAAGGGTAAAGAAAGCCCAAAGAAAGGGGAAAGAAAGCCCAAAGAAAGTCCAAAGAAAGGAGAAAGAAAGCCCAAAGAAAGGGGAAAGAAAGTCCAAAGAAAGCCCAAAGAAAGCCCAAAGAAAGGGGAAAGAAAGCCCAAAGAACGGGGAAAGAAAGCCCAAAGAAAGCCCAAAGAAAGGGGAAAGAAAGCCCAAAGAAAGGGGAAAAAAGGGGAAAGAAAGCCCAAAGAAAGGGCAAAGAAAGCCCAAAGAAAGAAGAAAGAAAGCCCAAAGAATGGGGAAAGAAAGGCCAAAGAAAGCCCAAAGAAAGGGGAAAGAAAGGGGAAAGAAAGCCCAAAAAAAGGGGAAAGAAAGCCCAAAGAAAGGGGAAAGAAAGGGGAAAGAAAGCCCAAAGAAAGGGGAAAGAAAGCCCAAAGAAAGGGGAAAGAAAGCCCAAAGAAAGGGGAAGGAAAGCTCAAAAAAAGCCCAAAGAAAGGGGAAAGAAAGCCCAAGAAATGGGAAAGAAAGCCCAAAGAAAGGCGAAAGAAAGCCCAAAGAAAAGGGAAAGAAAGCCCAAAGAAAGGGGAAAGAAAGCCCAAAGAAAGTCCAAAGAAAGGGGAAAGAAAGCCCAAAGAAATGGGAAAGAAAGCCCAAAGAAAGCAGAAAGAAAGCCCAAAGACAGGGGAAAGAAGCCCAAAGAAAGGGGAAAGAAAGCCCAAAGAAAGCTCAAAGAAATGGGAAAGAAGGCACAAAGAAAGGTGAAAGAAAGCCCAAAGAAAGGGGAAAGAAAGCCCAAAGAAAGCCCAAAGAAAGGGGAAAGAAAGCCCAAAGAAAGGGGAAAGAAATCCCAAAGAAAGGGGAAAGAAAGCTCAAGAAAGGGCAAAGAAAGCCCAAAGAAAGGAGAAAGAAATCCCAAAGAAAGCCCAAAGAAAGGGGAAAGAAACCCCAAAGAAAGCCCAAAGAAAGGGGAAAGAAAGCCCAAAGAAAGCCAAAAGAAAGGGTAAAGAAAGCCCAAAGAAAGGGGAAAGAAAGCACAAAGAAAGGGGAAAGAAATCCCAAAGAAAGCCCAAAGAAAGCTCAAGGAAAGGGGAAAGAAAGCCAAAGAAAGGGGAAAGAAAGCCCAAAGAAAGCCCAAAAAAGGGGAAAGAAACCCAAAGAAAGCCCAAAGAAAGGGGAAAGAAAGCCAAAAGAAAGCAAAAGAAAGGGTAAAGAAAGCCCAAAGAAAGGGGAAAGAACGCCCAAAGAAAGTCCAAAGAAAGGAGAAAGAAAGCCCAAGAAAGGGGAAAGAAAGGGGAAATAAAGTCCAAAGAAAGCCCAAAGAAAGTCCAAAGAAAGCCCAAAGAAAGGGGAAAGAAAGGGGAAAGAATGGGGAAAGAAGGGGAAAGAAAGGGAAAGAAAGGAGAAAGAATGGGGAAAGAATGGGGAAAGAAAAGGGAAAGAAATGGAAAGAAGGGGGAAAGAAAGGGGAAAGAAAGAGGGAAAGAAAGCCCAAAGAAAGGGGAAAGAAAGGGGAAAGAAAGCCCAAAGAAGGGGGAAAGAAAGCCCAAAGAAAGCCCAAAGAAAGGGGAAAGAAAGGACAAAGAAAGGGGAAAGAAAGCCCAAAGAAAGGGGAAAGAAAGCCCAAAGAAAGCCCAAAGAAAGGGGAAAGAAAGCCCAAAGAAAGGGCAAAGAAGGCCCAAAGAAAGGGCAAAGAAAGCCCAAAGAAAGGGGAAAGAAAGCCCAAAGAATGGGGAAAGAAAGCCCAAATAAAGGGGAAAGAAAGCCCAAAGAAATCCGAAATAAAGCCCAAAGAAAGGGAAAGAAAGCCCAAAGAAATGGGAAAGAAAGCCCAAAGAAAGGGGAAAGAAAGCCCAGAGAAAGGGGAAAGAAAGCCCAAAGAAATCCGAAATAAAGCCCAAAGAAAGGGGAAAGAAAGCCCAAAGAAATGGGAAAGAAAGCCCAAAGAAATGGGAAAGAAAGCCCAAAGAAAGCCCAAAGAAAGGGGAAACAAAGCCCAAGAAAGCCCAAAGAAAGGGGAAAGAAAGCCCAAAGAAAGGGGGAAGAAAGCCCAAAGAAAAGAGAGAGAAAGCCCAAAGAAAGCCCAAAGAAAGGGGAAAGAAAGCCCAAAGAAAGGGGAAAGAAAGCCCAAAGAAAGGGGAAAGAAGGGGAAAGAAAGGGGAAAGAAAGGGGAAAGAAAGGGGAAAGAAAGGGGAAAGAACAGGGAAAGAACGGGGAAAGAAAGCCCAAAGAAAGGGGAAAGAAAGCCCAAAGAAAGGGGAAAGAAAGCCCACAGAAAGCCCAAGAAAGCGGAAAGAAAGCCCAAAGAAAGCCCAAAGAAAGGGGAAAGAAAGCCCAAAGAAAGGGGAAAGAAAGCCCAAAGAAAGGGGAAAGAAAGCCCAAAGGAAGCCCAAAGAAAGGGGGAAGAACTCCCAAAGAAAGGGGAAACAAAGCCCAAAGAAAGAGGAAAGAAAGCTCAAAGAAAGGGGAAAGAAAGCATAAAAAAGCGGAAAGAAAGCCCAAAGAAATGGGAAAGAAAGGGGAAAGAAAGGGGAAGCAAAGCCCAAAGAAAGGGGAAAGAAAGCCCAAAGAAAGGGGAAAGAAAGCCCAAAGAAAGGAGAAAGAAAGCCCAAAGAAAGCCCACAGAAAGGGGAAAGAAAGCCCAAAGAAAACCCAAAGAAAGGGGAAAGAATGGGGAAAGAAAGGGGAAAGAAAGGGGAAAGAAAGGGGAAAGAAAGGAGAAAGAATGGGGAAAGAAAGGGGAAAGAAATGGGAAAGAAAGGGGAAAGAAAGGGGAAAGGAAGCCCGAAGAAAGGGAAAAGAAAGGGGAAAGAAAGCCCAAAGAAAGGGGAAAGAAAGCCCAAAGAAAGGGAAAAGAAAGCCCAAAGAAAGCCCAAAGAAAGGGGAAAGAAAGCCCAAAGAAAGGGGAAAGAAAGCCCAAAGAAAGGGGAAAGAAAGCCCAAAGAAAGCCCAAAGAAAGCCCAAAGAAAGGGGAAAGAAAGCCTAATGAAATGGGAAAGTAAGCCCAAAGAAAGCCCAAAGAAAGCCCAAAGAAAGGGGAAAGAAAGCCCAAAGAAAGGGGAAAGAAAGCCCAAAGAAAGGGGAAAGAAAGCCCAAAGAAAGGGGAAATAAAGCCCAAAGAAAGGAGAAAGAAAGCCCAAAGAAAGCCCACAGAAATGGGAAAGAAAGCCCAAAGAAAGCCCAAAGAAAGGGGAAACAAAGGGGAAATAATGGGGAAAGAAAGGGGAAAGAAAGGGGAAAGAAAGGGGAAAGAAAGGGGAAAGAAAGGGGAAAGAAATGGGAAAGAAAGGGGAAAGAAAGGGGAAAGGAAGCCCAAAGAAAGGGAAAAGAAAGGGGAAAGAAAGCCCAAAGAAAGGGGAAAGAAAGCCCAAAGAAAGGGAAAAGAAAGCCCAAAGCAAGCCCAAAGAAAGGAGAGAGAAAGCCCAAAGAAAGGAGAGAGAAAGCCCAAAGAAAGCCCAAGGAAACGGGAAAGAAAGCCCAAAGAAAGGGGAAAGAAAGCCCAAATAAAACGCAAAGAAAGGGGAAAGAAAGGGGAAAGAAAGGGGAAAGAAAGGGGAAAGAAAGGGGAAAGAACGGGGAAAGAAAGCCCAAAGAAACGGGAAAGAAAGCCCAACGAAAGCCCAAAGAAAGGGGAAAGAAAGCCCAAAGAAAGGGGAAAGAAAGCCCAAAGAAAGGGGAATGAAATCCCAAAGAAAGGGGAAAGAAAGCACAAAGAAAGGCGAAAGAAAGCCCAAAGAAAGGGGAAGGAAAGCCCAAAGAAAGTGGGAAAGAAAGCACAAAGAAAGGGGAAAGAAAGACCAAAGAATGGGGAAAGAAAGCCCAAAGAAAAGGGAAAGAAAGCCCAAGGAAAGGGGAAAGAAAGCCCAAAGAAAGCCCAAAGAAAGCCAAAAGAAAGTCCAAAGAAAGCCCAAAGAAAGGGGAAAAAAAGCCCAAAGAAAGGGGAAAGAAAGCGCAAAGAAAGGGGAAAGAAAGGCCAAAGGAAGCCCAGAGAAAGTGGAAAGAAAGCCCAAAGAAAGCCCAAAGAAAGGGGAAAGAACGCCCAAAGAAAGCCCAAAGAAAGGGGAAAGAAAGCCCAAAGAAAGGGTAAAGAAAGGGGAAAGAAAGCCCAAAGAAATGGGAAAGAAAGCCCAAAGAAAGGCGAAAGAAAGCCCAAAGAAAAGGGAAAGAAAGCCCAAAGAAAGGGGAAAGAAAGCCCAAAGAAAGTCCAAAGAAAGGGGAAAGAAAGCCCAAAGAAATGGGAAAGAAAGCCCAAAGAAAGCAGAAAGAAAGCCCAAAGACAGGGGAAAGAAAGCCCAAAGAAAGGGGAAAGAAAGCCCAAAGAAAGCTCAAAGAAATGGGAAAGAAGGCACAAAGAAAGGTGAAAGAAAGCCCAAAGAAAGGGGAAAGAAAGCCCAAAGAAAGCCCAAAGAAAGGGGAAAGAAAGCCCAAAGAAAGGGGAAAGAAATCCCAAAGAAAGGGGAAAGAAAGCTCAAGGAAAGGGTAAAGAAAGCCCAAAGAAAGGGGAAAGAAAGCCCAAAGAAAGCCCAAAGAAAGGGGAAAGAAACCCCAAAGAAAGCCCAAAGAAAGGGGAAAGAAAGCCCAAAGAAAGCCAAAAGAAAGGGTAAAGAAAGCCCAAAGAAAGGGGAAAGAAAGCCCAAAGAAAGGGGAAAGAAAGCCCAAAGAAAGGGGAAAGAAAGCTCAAGGAAAGGGGAAAGAAAGCCCTAAGAAAGGGGAAAGAAAGCCCAAAGAAAGCCCAAAGAAAGGGGAAAGAAACCCCAAAGAAAGGGGAAAGAAAGCCCAAAGAAAGCCAAAAGAAAGGGTAAAGAAAGCCCAAAGAAAGGGGAAAGAAAGCCCAAAGAAAGTCGAAAGAAAGGAGAAAGAAAGCCCAAAGAAAGGGGAAAAAAAGGGGAAATAAAGTCCAAAGAAAGCCCAAAGAAAGTCCAAAGAAAGCCCAAAGAAAGGGGAAAGAAAGCCCAAAGAACGGGGAAAGAAAGCCGAAAGAAAGCGCAAAGAAAGCCCAAAGAAAGACCAAAGAAAGGGAAAGAAAGCCCAAAGAAAGGGGAAAGAAAGGGGAATGAAAGGGGAAAGAAAGGAGAAAGAAAGGGGAAAGAAAGCGGAAAAAAAGCCCAAAGAAAGGGGAAAGAAAGCCCAAAGAAAGGGGAAAGAAAGCCTAAAGAAAGGGGAAAGAAAGGCCAAAGAAAGCCCAAAGAAAGGGGAAAGAAAGCCCAAAGAAAGGGGAAAGAAAGCCCAAAGAAAGGGGAAAGAAAGCTCAAGGAAAGGGGTAAGAAAGCACAAAGAAGGGGAAAGAAATCCCAAATAAAGCCCAAAGAAAGGAGAGAGAAAGCCCAAAGAAAGGAGAGAGAAAGCCCAAAGAAAGCCCAAGGAAACGGGAAAGAAAGCCCAAAGAAAGGGGAAAGAAAGCCCAAATAAAACCCAAAGAAAGGGGAAAGAAAGGGGAAAGAGAGATGAAAGAAAGGGGAAAGAAAGGGGAAAGAACGGGGAAAGAAAGCCCAAAGAAAGGGGAAAGAAAGCCCAAAGAAAGGGGAAAAAAAGCCCAAAGAAAGCCCAAAGAAAGGGGAAAGAAAGCCCAAAGAAAGGGGAAAGAAAGCCCAAAGAAAGGGGAAAGAAAGACCAAAGAATGGGGAAAGAAAGCACAAAGAAAGGGGAAAGAAAGCCCAAAGAAAGGGGAAAGAAAGCCCAAAGAAAGCCCAAAGAAAGGGGAAAGAAAGCCTAAAGAAATGGGAAAGAAAGCCCAAAGAAAGGAGAAAGAAAGCCCAAAGAAAGGGGAAAGAAAGCCCAAAGGAAGCCCAAAGAAAGCCCAAAGAAAGCCCAAAGAAAGTCCAAAGAAAGCCCAAAGAAAGGGGAAGAAAAGCCCAAAGAAAGGGGAAAGAAAGACCAAAGAAAGTCCAAAGAAAGGGGAAAGAAAGCCCAAAGAAAGCCCAAAGAAAGGGGAAAGAAGGCACAAAGAAAGGGGAAAGAAAGCCCAAAGAAAGGGGAAAGAAAGCCCAAAGAAAGCCCAAAGGAAGGGGAAAGAAAGCCCAAAGAAAGCCCAAAGAAAGCCCAAAGAAAGGGGAAAGAAAGCCCAAAGAAAAGGGAGAGAAAGCCCAAAGAAAGGGGAAAGAAAGCCGAAAGAAAGCCCAAAGAAAGCCCAAAGAAAGGCGAAAGAAAGCACAAAGAAAGCCCAAAGAATGCCCAAAGAAAGGGGAAAGAAATCCCAAAGAAAGGGGAAAGAAATCCCAAAGAAAGGGGAAAGAAAGCCCAAAGAAAGGGGAAAGAAAGCCCAAAGAAAGGGGAGAGAAATCCCAAAGACAGCCCAAAGAAAGCCGAAAGAGAGCCCAAAGAAAGGGGAAAAAAAGACCAAGGAAAGCCCAAAGAAAGGGGAAAGAAAAGGGAAAGAAAGCCCAAAGAAAGGGGAAAGAAAGGGGAAAGAAACCCCAAAGAAAGCCCAAAGAAAGGGGAAAGAAAGCCCAAAGAAAGCCCAAAGAAAGGGGAAATAAATCCCAAAGAAAGCCAAAGGAAAGGGGAAAGAAAGCCCAAAGAAAGGGAAAAGAAAGCCCAAAGAAAGGGGAAAGAAAGCCCAAAGAAAGCCAAAAGAAAGGGTAAAGAAAGCCCAAAGAAAGGGGAAAGAAAGCCCAAAGAAAGGGGAAAGAAAGCCCAAAGAAAGGGGAAAGAAAGCTCAAGGAAAGGGGAAAGAAAGCCCAAAGAAAGGGGAAAGAAAGCCCAAAGAAAGCCCAAAGAAAGGGGAAAGAAACCCCAAAGAAAGCCCAAAGAAAGGGGAAAGAAAGCCCAAAGAAAGCCAAAAGAAAGGGTAAAGAAAGCCCAAAGAAAGGGGAAAGAAAGCCCAAAGAAAGTCGAAAGAAAGGAGAAAGAAAGCCCAAAGAAAGGGGAAAAAAGGGGGAAATAAAGTCCAAAGAAAGCCCAAAGAAAGTCCAAAGAAAGCCCAAAGAAAGGGGAAAGAAAGCCCAAAGAACGGGGAAAGAAAGCCGAAAGAAAGCGCAAAGAAAGCCCAAAGAAAGACCAAAGAAAGGGGAAAGAAAGCCCAAAGAAAGGGGAAAGAAAGGGGAATGAAAGGGGAAAGAAAGGAGAAAGAAAGGGAAAAGAAAGCGGAAAAAAAGCCCAAAGAAAGGGGAAAGAAAGCCCAAAGAAAGGGGAAAGAAAGCCTAAAGAAAGGGGAAAGAAAGGCCAAAGAAAGCCCAAAGAAAGGGGAAAGAAAGCAAAAAGAAATGGGAAAGAAAGCCCAAAGAAAGGGGAAAGAAAGCTCAAGGAAAGGGGTAAGAAAGCACAAAGAAAGGGGAAAGAAATCCCAAATAAAGCCCAAAGAAAGGAGAGAGAAAGCCCAAAGAAAGGAGAGAGAAAGCCCAAAGAAAGCCCAAGGAAACGGGAAAGAAAGCCCAAAGAAAGGGGAAAGAAAGCCCAAATAAAACCCAAAGAAAGGGGAAAGAAAGGGGAAAGAGAGATGAAAGAAAGGGGAAAGAAAGGGGAAAGAACGGGGAAAGAAAGCCCAAAGAAAGGGGAAAGAAAGCCCAAAGAAAGGGGAAAAAAAGCCCAAAGAAAGCCCAAAGAAAGGGGAAAGAAAGCCCAAAGAAGGGGAAAGAAAGCCCAAAGAAAGGGGAAAGAAAGACCAAAGAATGGGGAAAGAAAGCACAAAGAAAGGGGAAAGAAAGCCCAAAGAAAGGGGAAAGAAAGCCCAAAGAAAACCCAAAGAAAGGGGAAAGAAAGCCTAAAGAAATGGGAAAGAAAGCCCAAAGAAAGGAGAAAGAAAGCCCAAAGAAAGGGGAAAGAAAGCCCAAAGGAAGCCCAAAGAAAGCCCAAAGAAAGCCCAAAGAAAGTCCAAAGAAAGCCCAAAGAAAGGGGAAAGAAAGCCCAAATAAAACCCAAAGAAAGGGGAAAGAAAGGGGAAAGAGAGATGAAAGAAAGGGGAAAGAAAGGGGAAAGAACGGGGAAAGAAAGCCCAAAGAAAGGGGAAAGAAAGCCCAAAGAAAGGGGAAAAAAAGCCCAAAGAAAGCCCAAAGAAAGGGGAAAGAAAGCCCAAAGAAAGGGGAAAGAAAGCCCAAAGAAAGGGGAAAGAAAGACCAAAGAATGGGGAAAGAAAGCACAAAGAAAGGGGAAAGAAAGCCCAAAGAAAGGGGAAAGAAAGCCCAAAGAAAGCCCAAAGAAAGGGGAAAGAAAGCCTAAAGAAATGGGAAAGAAAGCCCAAAGAAAGGAGAAAGAAAGCCCAAAGAAAGGGGAAAGAAAGCCCAAAGGAAGCCCAAAGAAAGCCCAAAGAAAGCCCAAAGAAAGTCCAAAGAAAGCCCAAAGAAAGGGGAAGAAAAGCCCAAAGAAAGGGGAAAGAAAGACCAAAGAAAGTCCAAAGAAAGGGGAAAGAAAGCCCAAAGAAAGCCCAAAGAAAGGGGAAAGAAGGCACAAAGAAAGGGGAAAGAAAGCCCAAAGAAAGGGGAAAGAAAGCCCAAAGAAAGCCCAAAGGAAGGGGAAAGAAAGCCCAAAGAAAGCCCAAAGAAAGCCCAAAGAAAGGGGAAAGAAAGCCCAAAGAAAAGGGAGAGAAAGCCCAAAGAAAGGGGAAAGAAAGCCGAAAGAAAGCCCAAAGAAAGCCCAAAGAAAGGCGAAAGAAAGCACAAAGAAAGCCCAAAGAATGCCCAAAGAAATGGGAAAGAAATCCCAAAGAAAGGGGAAAGAAATCCCAAAGAAAGGGGAAAGAAAGCCCAAAGAAAGGGGAAAGAAAGCCCAAAGAAAGGGGAGAGAAATCCCAAAGACAGCCCAAAGAAAGCCGAAAGAGAGCCCAAAGAAAGGGGAAAAAAAGACCAAGGAAAGCCCAAAGAAAGGGGAAAGAAAAGGGAAAGAAAGCCCAAAGAAAGGGGAAAGAAAGGGGAAAGAAACCCCAAAGAAAGCCCAAAGAAAGGGGAAAGAAAGCCCAAAGAAAGCCCAAAGAAAGGGGAAATAAATCCCAAAGAAAGCCAAAGGAAAGGGGAAAGAAAGCCCAAAGAAAGGGAAAAGAAAGCCCAAAGAAAGGGGAAAGAAAGCCCATAGAAAGGGGAAAGAGAGCCTAAAGAAAGCCCAAAGAAAGGGGAAAAAAGCCCAAAGAAATGGGAAAGAAAGCCCAAAGAAAGCCCAAAGTAAGGGGAAAGAAAGCCCAAAGAAAGGGGAAAGAAAGCCCAAAGAAAGCCCAAAGAAAGCCCAAAGAAAGCCCAAAGAAAGGGGAAAGAAAGCCCAAAGAAAGCCCAAAGAAAGCCCAAAGGAAGGGGAAAGAAAGCCCAAAGAAACGGGAAAGAAAGCCGAAAGAAAGCCCAAAGAAAGCCCAAAGAAAGGCGAAAGAAAGTACAAAGAAAGCCCAAAGAAAGCCCAAAGAAAGAGGAAAGAAAGCCCAAAGAAAGGGGAATGATATCCCAAAGAAAGGGGAAAGAAAGCCCAAAGAAAGGGGAAAGAAAGCCCAAAGAAAGGGGAAAGAAAGCCCAAAGAAAGGGGAAAGAAAGCCCAAAGAAAGGGGAAAGAAAGCCCAAAGACAGCCAAAGAAAGCCCAAAGAGAGCCCAAAGAAAGGGGAAAAAAAGCCCAAAGAAAGCCCAAAGAAAGGGGAAAGAAAGCCCAAAGAAAGGGGAAAGAAAGGAGAAAGAAAGCCAAAAGAAAGGGGAAAGAAAGGGGAAAGAAAGGGGAAAGAAAGGGGAAAGAAAGGGGAAAGAAAGCCCAAAGAAAGGGGAAAGAAAGGGGAAAGAAAGCCCAAAGAAAGGGGAAAGAAAGCCCAAAGAAAGCCCAAAGAAAGGGGAATGAAAGCCCAAAGAAAGCCCAAAAAAAAGGGGAAAGAAAGCCCAAAGAAAGGGGAAGGAAAGCCCAAAGAAACCCCAAGAGAGCCCAAAGAAAGCCCAAAAAAAGGGGAAAGAAAGCCCAAAGAAAGCCCAAAGAAAGGGGAAAGAAAGCCCAAAGAAAGCCCAAAGAAAGGGGAAAGAAAACCCAAAGAAATCCCAAAGAAAGAGGAAAGAAAGCCCAAAGAAAGTGGAAAGAAAGCCCAAAGAAAGCCCAAAGAAAGGGGAAAGAAAGCCCAAAGAAAGCCCAAAGAAAGGGGAAAGAAAGCCCAAAGAAAGCCCAAAGAAAGGGGAAAGAAAGCCCAAAAAAGCCCAAAGAAAGGGGAAAGAAAGCCCAAAGAAAGGGGAAAGAAAGCCCGAAGAAAGCCCAAAGAAAGGGGAAAGAAAGACCAAAGAAGGGGGAAATAAAGGGGAAAGAAAGGGGAAAGAAAGGGGTAAGAAAGGGGAAAGAAAGGGGAAAGAAAGGTGAAAGAACGTGGAAAGAAAGGGGAAAGAAAGCCCAAAGAAAGGGGAAAGAAAGCCCAAAGAAAGGGGAAAGAAAGGGGAAAGAAAGCCCAAAGAAAGCCCAAAGAAAGGGGAAAGAAATCCCAAAGAAAGGGGAAAGAAATCCCAAAGAAAGGGGAAAGAAAGCCCAAAGAAAGGGGAAAGAAAGCCCAAAGAAAGGGGAGAGAAATCCCAAAGACAGCCCAAAGAAAGCCGAAAGAGAGCCCAAAGAAAGGGGAAAAAAAGACCAAGGAAAGCCCAAAGAAAGGGGAAAGAAAAGGGAAAGAAAGCCCAAAGAAAGGGGAAAGAAAGGGGAAAGAAACCCCAAAGAAAGCCCAAAGAAAGGGGAAAGAAAGCCCAAAGAAAGCCCAAAGAAAGGGGAAATAAATCCCAAAGAAAGCCAAAGGAAAGGGGAAAGAAAGCCCAAAGAAAGGGAAAAGAAAGCCCAAAGAAAGGGGAAAGAAAGCCCATAGAAAGGGGAAAGAGAGCCTAAAGAAAGCCCAAAGAAAGGGGAAAAAAGCCCAAAGAAATGGGAAAGAAAGCCCAAAGAAAGCCCAAAGTAAGGGGAAAGAAAGCCCAAAGAAAGGGGAAAGAAAGCCCAAAGAAAGCCCAAAGAAAGCCCAAAGAAAGCCCAAAGAAAGGGGAAAGAAAGCCCAAAGAAAGCCCAAAGAAAGCCCAAAGGAAGGGGAAAGAAAGCCCAAAGAAACGGGAAAGAAAGCCGAAAGAAAGCCCAAAGAAAGCCCAAAGAAAGGCGAAAGAAAGTACAAAGAAAGCCCAAAGAAAGCCCAAAGAAAGAGGAAAGAAAGCCCAAAGAAAGGGGAATGATATCCCAAAGAAAGGGGAAAGAAAGCCCAAAGAAAGGGGAAAGAAAGCCCAAAGAAAGGGGAAAGAAAGCCCAAAGAAAGGGGAAAGAAAGCCCAAAGAAAGGGGAAAGAAAGCCCAAAGACAGCCAAAGAAAGCCCAAAGAGAGCCCAAAGAAAGGGGAAAAAAAGCCCAAAGAAAGCCCAAAGAAAGGGGAAAGAAAGCCCAAAGAAAGGGGAAAGAAAGGAGAAAGAAAGCCAAAAGAAAGGGGAAAGAAAGGGGAAAGAAAGGGGAAAGAAAGGGGAAAGAAAGGGGAAAGAAAGGGGAAAGAAAGCCCAAAGAAAGGGGAAAGAAAGGGGAAAGAAAGCCCAAAGAAAGGGGAAAGAAAGCCCAAAGAAAGCCCAAAGAAAGGGGAATGAAAGCCCAAAGAAAGCCCAAAAAAAAGGGGAAAGAAAGCCCAAAGAAAGGGGAAGGAAAGCCCAAAGAAACCCCAAGAGAGCCCAAAGAAAGCCCAAAAAAAGGGGAAAGAAAGCCCAAAGAAAGCCCAAAGAAAGGGGAAAGAAAGCCCAAAGAAAGCCCAAAGAAAGGGGAAAGAAAACCCAAAGAAATCCCAAAGAAAGAGGAAAGAAAGCCCAAAGAAAGTGGAAAGAAAGCCCAAAGAAAGCCCAAAGAAAGGGGAAAGAAAGCCCAAAGAAAGCCCAAAGAAAGGGGAAAGAAAGCCCAAAGAAAGCCCAAAGAAAGGGGAAAGAAAGCCCAAAAAAGCCAAAGAAAGGGGAAAGAAAGCCCAAAGAAAGGGGAAAGAAAGCCCGAAGAAAGCCCAAAGAAAGGGGAAAGAAAGACCAAAGAAGGGGGAAATAAAGGGGAAAGAAAGGGGAAAGAAAGGGGTAAGAAAGGGGAAAGAAAGGGGAAAGAAAGGTGAAAGAACGTGGAAAGAAAGGGGAAAGAAAGCCCAAAGAAAGGGGAAAGAAAGCCCAAAGAAAGGGGAAAGAAAGGGGGAAAGAAAGCCCAAAGAAAGCCCAAAGAAAGGGGAAAGAAATCCCAAAGAAAGCCCAAAGAAAGGGGAAAGAAAGCCCAAAGAAAGCCCAAAGAAAGGGGAAAGAAAGCCCAAAGAAAGCCCAAAGAAAGGGCAAAGAAAGCCCAAAGAAAGGGGAAAGAAAGGGGAAAGAAAGGGGAAAGAAAGGGGAAAGAATGCCCAAAGAAAGCCCAAAGAAAGCCCAAAGAAAGGGCAAAGAAAGCCCAAAGAAAGGGGAAAGAAAGCCCAAAGAAAGGGGAAAGAAAGCCCAAAGAAAGGGGAAAGAAAGCCCAAAGAAAGCCCAAAGAAAGGGGAAAGAAAGGCAAAGAAATGGGAAAGAAAGCCCAAAGAAAGGGGAAAAAAGCCCAAAGAAAGGAGGGAGAAAGCCCAAAGAAAGCCCAATGAAAGGGGAAAGTAAGCCCAAAGAAAGGGGAAAGAAAGCCCAAAGAGAGCCCAAAGAAAGGGGAAAGAAAGGGGAAAGAAAGGGGAAAGAAAGGGGAAAGAAAGCCCAAAGAAAGGGGAAAGAAAGCCCAAAGAAAGGGGAAAGAAAGCCCAAAGAAAGGGGAAGGAAAGCTCAAAAAAAGCCCAAAGAAATGGGAAAGAAAGCCCAAAGAAAGGCGAAAGAAAGCCCAAAGAAAGCCCAAAGAAAGGGGAAAAAAAGCCCAAAGAAAGGGGAAAAAAAGCCCAAAGAAAGGGGAAAGAAAGACCAAAGAAAGTCCAAAGAAAGGGGAAAGAAAGCCCAAAGAAAGCCCAAAGAAATGGGAAAGAAGGCACAAAGAAAGGGGAAAGAAAGCCCAAAGAAAGGGGAAAGAAAGGGGAAAGAAAGCCCAAAGGAAGGGGAAAGAAAGCCCAAAGAAAGCCCAAAGAAAGCCCAAAGAAAGGGGAAAGAAAGCCCAAAGAAAAGGGAGAGAAAGCCCAAAGATAGGGGAAAGAAAGCCGAAAGAAAGCCCAAAGAAAGCCCAAAGAAAGGGGAAAGAAAGCCCAAAGAAAGGGGAAAGAAATCCCAAAGAAAGGGGAAAGAAAGCTCAAGGAAAGGGGAAAGAAAGACCAAAGAAAGCCCAAAGAAAGGGGAAAGAAAGCCCAAAGAAAGGTGAAAGAAAGGAGAAAGAAAGCCAAAAGAAAGGGGAAAGAAAGGGGAAAGAAAGGGGAAAGAAAGGGGAAAGAAAGGGGAAAGAAAGCCCAAAGAAAGGGGAAAGAAAGGGGAAAGAAAGCCCAAAGAAAGGGGAAAGAAAGCCCAAAGAAAATCCAAAAAAAGGGGAAAGAAAGCCCAAAGAAAGCCCAAATAAAGGGGAAAGAAAGCCCAAAGAAAGCCCAAAGAAAGGGGAAAGAAAACCCAAAGAAATCCCAAAGAAAGAGGAAAGAAAGCCCAAAGAAAGTGGAAAGAAAGCCCAAAGAAAGCCCAAAGAAAGGGGAAAGAAAGGTGAAAGAAAGGGGAAAGAAAGGGGAAAGAAAGCCCAAAGAAAGGGGAAAGAAAGGGGAAAGAAAGCCCAAAGAAAGGGGAAAGAAAGCCCAAAGAAAGCCCAAAGAAATGGGAAAGAAAGCCCAAAGAAAGGGGAAATAAAGGGGAAAGGAAGGGGAAAGAAAGGGGTAAGAAAGGGGAAAGAAAGGGGAAAGAAAGGTGAAAGAAAGGGGAAAGAAAGCCCAAAGAAAGGGGAAAGAAAGGGGAAAGAAAGCCCAAAGAAAGGGGAAAGAAAGCCCAAAGAAAGCCCAAAGAAAGGGGAATGAAAGCCCAAAGAAAGCCCAAAAAAAGGGGAAAGAAAGCCCAAAGAAAGGGGAAAGAAAGCCCAAAGAAACCCCAAGAGAGCCCAAAGAAAGCCCAAAAAAAGGGGAAAGAAAGCCCAAAGAAAGCCCAAAGAAAGGGGAAAGAAAGCCCAAAGAAAGCCCAAAGAAAGGGGAAAGAAAACCCAAAGAAATCGCAAAGAAAGAGGAAAGAAAGCCCAAAGAAGGTGGAAAGAAAGCCCAAATAAAGCCCAAAGAAAGGGGAAAGAAAGCCCAAAGAAAGCCCAAAGAAAGGGGAAAGAAAGCCCAAAAAAGCCCAAAGAAAGGGGAAAGAAAGCCCAAAGAAAGGGGAAAGAAAGCCCAAAGAAAGCCCAAAGAAAGGGGAAAGAAAGCCCAAAGAAGGGGGAAATAAAGGGGAAAGAAAGGGGAAAGAAAGGGGTAAGAAAGGGGAAAGAATGGGGAAAGAAAGGTGAAAGAACGTGGAAAGAAAGGGGAAAGAAAGCCCAAAGAAAGGGGAAAGAAAGCCCAAAGAAAGGGGAAAGAAAGGGGAAAGAAAACCCAAAGAAAGCCCAAAGAAAGGGGAAAGAAATCCCAAAGAAAGCCCAAAGAAAGGGGAAAGAAAGCCCAAAGAAAGCCCAAAGAAAGGGGAAAGAAAGCCCAAAGAAAGCCCAAAGAAAGGGCAAAGAAAGCCCAAAGAAAGGGGAAAGAAAGGGGAAAGAAAGGGGAAAGAATGCCCAAAGAAAGCCCAAAGAAAGCCCAAAGAAAGGGGAAAGAAAGCCCAAAGAAAGGGGAAAGAAAGCCCAAAGAAAGGGGAAAGAAAGCCCAAAGAAAGGGGAAAGAAAGCCCAAAGAAAGCCCAAAGAAAGGGGAAAGAAAGGCCAAAGAAATGGGAAAGAAACCCCAAAGAAAGGGGAAAAAAGCCCAAAGAAAGGACGGAGAAAGCCCAAAGAAAGCCCAAAGAAAGGGGAAAGTAAGCCCAAAGAAAGGGGAAAGAAAGCCCAAAGAAAGCCCAAAGAAAGGGGAAAGAAAGGGGAAAGAAAGGGGAAAGAAAGGGGAAGAAAGCCCAAAGAAAGGGGAAAGAAAGCCCAAGAAAGGGGAAAGAAAGCCCAAAGAAAGGGGAAGGAAAGCCCAGAGAAAGCCCAAAGAAAGGGGAAAGAAAGCCCAAATAAATGGGAAAGAAAGCCCAAAGAAAGGCGAAAGAAAGCCCAAAGAAAAGGGAAAGAAAGGCCAAAGAAAGGGGAAAGAAAGCCCAAAGAAAGCCCAAAGAAAGTCCAAAGAAAGCCCAAAGAAAGGGGAAAAAAAGCCCAAAGAAAGGGGAAAGAAAGACCAAAGAAAGTCCAAGAAAGGGGAAAGAAAGCCCAAAGAAAGCCCAAAGAAAGGGGAAAGAAGGCACAAAGTAAGGGGAAAGAAAGCCCAAAGAAAGGGGAAAGAAAGCCCAAAGAAAGCCCAAAGGAAGGGGAAAGAAAGATCAAAGAAAAGGGAGAGAAAGCCCAAAGATATGGGAAAGAAAGCCGAAAGAAAGCCCAAAGAAAGCCCAAAGAAAGGGGAAAGAAAGCCCAAAGAAAGGAGAAAGAAATCCCAAAGAAAGGGGAAAGAAAGCTCAAGGAAAGGGAAAGAAAGCCCAAAGAAAGCCCAAAGAAAGGGGAAAGAAAGCCCAAAGAAAGGGGAAAGAAAGGCGAAAGAAAGCCAAAAGAAAGGGGAAAGAAAGGGGAAAGAAAGGGGAAAGAAAGGGGGAAAGAAAGGGGAAAGAAAGGGGAAAGAAAGCCCAAAGAAAGGGGAAAGAAAGGGGAAAGAAAGCCCAAAGAAAGGGGAATGAAAGCCCAAAGAAAGCCCAAAAAAAGGGGAAAGAAAGCCCAAAGAAAGGGGAAATAAAGCCCAAAGAAACCCCAAGAGAGCCCAAAGAAAGCCCAAAAAAAGGGGAAAGAAAGCCCAAAGAAAGCCCAAAGAAAGGGGAAAGAAAGCCCAAAGAAAGGGGAAAGAAAGGGGAAAGAAAGCCCAAAGAAAGGGGAATGAAAGCCCAAAGAAAGCCCAAAAAAAGGGGAAAGAAAGCCCAAAGAAAGGGGAAATAAAGCCCAAAGAAACCCCAAGAGAGCCCAAAGAAAGCCCAAAAAAAGGGGAAAGAAAGCCCAAAGAAAGCCCAAAGAAAGGGGAAAGAAAGCCCAAAGAAGGCCCAAAGAAAGGGGAAAGAAACCCAAAGAAATCCCAAAGAAAGAGGAAAGAAAGCCCAAAGAAAGTGGAAAGAAAGCCCAAAGAAAGCCCAAAGAAAGGGGAAAGAAAGCCCAAAGAAAGCCCAAAGAAAGGGGAAAGAAAGCCCAAAGAAAGCCCAAAGAAAGGGGAAAGAAAGCTCAAAGAAAGGGGAAAGAAAGCCCAAAGAAAGCCCAAAGAAAGGGGAAAGAAAGCCCAAAGAAAGGGGAAAATAAAGGGGAAAGGAAGGGGAAAGAAAGGGGTAAGAAAGGGGAAAGAAAGGGGGAAAGAAAGATGAAAGAAAGGGGAAAGAAAGGGGAAAGAAAGCCCAAAGAAAGGGGAAAGAAAGCCCAAAGAAAGGGGAAAGAAAGTCCAAAGAAAGCCCAAAGAAAGGGAAAGAAAGCCCAAAGAAAGCCCAAAGAAAGGAGAAAGAAATCCCAAAGAAAGCCCAAAGAAAGGGGAAAGAAAGCCCAAAGAAAGCCCAAAGAAAGGGGAAAGAAAGCCCAAAGAAAGCCCAAAGAAAGGGTAAAGAAAGCCCAAAGAAAGGGGAAAGAAAGCCCAAAGAAAGTCCAAAGAAAGGAGAAAGAAAGCCCAAAGAAAGGGGAAAGAAAGTCCAAAGAAAGCCCAAAGAAAGCCCAAAGAAAGGGGAAAGAAAGCCCAAAGAACGGGGAAAGAAAGCCCAAAGAAAGCCGAAAGAAAGGGGAAAGAAAGCCCAAAGAAAGGGGAAAAAAGGGGAAAGAAAGCCCAAAGAAAGGGCAAAGAAAGCCCAAAGAAGGAAGAAAGAAAGCCCAAAGAATGGGGAAAGAAAGGCCAAAGAAAGCCCAAAGAAAGGGGAAAGAAAGGGGAAAGAAAGCCCAAAAAAAGGGGAAAGAAAGCCCAAAGAAAGGGGAAAGAAAGGGGAAAGAAAGCCCAAAGAAAGGGGAAAGAAAGCCCAAAGAAAGGGGAAAGAAAGCCAAAGAAAGGGGAAGGAAAGCTCAAAAAAAGCCCAAAGAAAGGGGAAAGAAAGCCCAAAGAAATGGGAAAGAAAGCCCAAAGAAAGGCGAAAGAAAGCCCAAAGAAAAGGGAAAGAAAGCCCAAAGAAAGGGGAAAGAAAGCCCAAAGAAAGTCCAAAGAAAGGGGAAAGAAAGCCCAAAGAAATGGGAAAGAAAGCCCAAAGAAAGCAGAAAGAAAGCCCAAAGACAGGGGAAAGAAAGCCCAAAGAAAGGGGAAAGAAAGCCCAAAGAAAGCTCAAGAAATGGGAAAGAAGGCACAAAGAAAGGTGAAAGAAAGCCCAAAGAAAGGGGAAAGAAAGCCCAAAGAAAGCCCAAAGAAAGGGGGAAAGAAAGCCCAAAGAAAGGGGAAAGAAATCCCAAAGAAAGGGGAAAGAAAGCTCAAGGAAAGGGGAAAGAAAGCCCAAAGAAAGGAGAAAGAAAGCCCAAAGAAAGCCAAAGAAAGGGAAAGAAACCCCAAAGAAAGCCCAAAGAAAGGGGAAAGAAAGCCCAAAGAAAGCCAAAAGAAAGGGTAAAGAAAGCCCAAAGAAAGGGGAAAGAAAGCACAAAGAAAGGGGAAAGAAATCCCAAAGAAAGCCCAAAGAAAGCTCAAGGAAAGGGGAAAGAAAGCCCAAAGAAAGGGGAAAGAAAGCCCAAAGAAAGCCCAAAGAAAGGGGAAAGAAACCCAAAAGAAAGCCCAAAGAAAGGGGAAAGAAAGAACAAAGAAAGCCAAAAGAAAGGGTAAAGAAAGCCCAAAGAAAGGGGAAAGAAAGCCCAAAGAAAGTCCAAAGAAAGGAGAAAGAAAGCCCAAAGAAAGGTGAAAGAAAGGGGAAATAAAGTCCAAAGAAAGCCCAAAGAAAGTCCAAAGAAAGCCCAAAGAAAGGGGAAAGAAAGGGGAAAGAATGGGGAAAGAAAGGGGAAAGAAAGGGGAAAGAAAGGAGAAAGAATGGGGAAAGAATGGGGAAAGAAAAGGGAAAGAAATGGGAAAGAAAGGGGAAAGAAAGGGGAAAGAAAGGGGAAAGAAAGCCCAAAGAAAGGGGAAAGAAAGGGGGAAAGAAAGCCCAAAGAAGGGGGAAAGAAAGCCAAAAGAAAGCCCAAAGAAAGGGGAAAGAAAGCCCAAAGAAAGGGGAAAGAAAGCCCAAAGAAAGGGGAAAGAAAGCCCAAAGAAAGCCCAAAGAAAGGGGAAAGAAAGCCCAAAGAAAGGGCAAAGAAGGCCCAAAGAAAGGGCAAAGAAAGCCCAAAGAAAGGGGAAAGAAAGCCCAAAGAATGGGGAAAGAAAGCCCAAATAAAGGGGAAAGAAAGCCCAAAGAAATCCGAAATAAAGCCCAAAGAAAGGGGAAAGAAAGCCCAAAGAAATGGGAAAGAAAGCCCAAAGAAAGGGGAAAGAAAGCCCAGAGAAAGGGGAAAGAAAGCCCAAAGAAATCCGAAATAAAGCCCAAAGAAAGGGGAAAGAAAGCCCAAAGAAATGGGAAAGAAAGCCCAAAGAAAGGGGAAAGAAAGCCCAAAGAAAGCCCAAAGAAAGGGGAAAGAAAGCCCAAAGAAAGCCCAAAGAAAGGGGAAAGAAAGCCCAAAGAAAGGGGAAAGAAAGCCCAAAGAAAAGAGAGAGAAAGCCCAAAGAAATCCCAAAGAAAGGGGAAAGAAAGCCCAAAGAAAGGGGAAAGAAAGCCCAAAGAAAGGGGAAAGAAGGGGAAAGAAAGGGGAAAGAAAGGGGAAAGAAAGGGGAAAGAAAGGGGAAAGAACAGGGAAAGAACGGGGAAAGAAAGCCCAAAGAAAGGGGAAAGAAAGCCCAAAGAAAGGGGAAAGAAAGCCCACAGAAAGCCCAAAGAAAGCGGAAAGAAAGCCCAAAGAAAGCCCAAAGAAAGCCCAAAGAAAGGGGAAAGAAAGCCCAAAGAAAGGGGAAAGAAAGCCCAAAGAAAGGGGAAAGAAAGCCCAAAGGAAGCCCAAAGAAAGGGGGAAGAACTCCCAAAGAAAGGGGAAACAAAGCCCAAAGAAAGAGGAAAGAAAGCTCAAAGAAAGGGGAAAGAAAGCATAAAAAAAGCGGAAAGAAAGCCCAAAGAAATGGGAAAGAAAGGGGAAAGAAAGGGGAAGCAAAGCCCAAAGAAAGGGGAAAGAAAGCCCAAAGAAAGGGGAAAGAAAGCCCAAAGAAAGGAGAAAGAAAGCCCAAAGAAAGCCCACAGAAAGGGGAAAGAAAGCCCAAAGAAAACCCAAAGAAAGGGGAAAGAATGGGGAAAGAAAGGGGAAAGAAAGGGGAAAGAAAGGGGAAAGAAAGGAGAAAGAATGGGGAAAGAAAGGGGAAAGAAATGGGAAAGAAAGGGGAAAGAAAGGGGAAAGGAAGCTCGAAGAAAGGGAAAAGAAAGGGGAAAGAAAGCCCAAAGAAAGGGGAAAGAAAGCCCAAAGAAAGGGAAAAGAAAGCCCAAAGAAAGCCCAAAGAAAGGGGAAAGAAAGCCCAAAGAAAGCCCAAAGAAAGCCCAAAGAAAGGGCAAACAAAGCCCAAAGAAAGGGGAAAGAAAGCCCAAAGAAAGGGGAAAGAAAGCCCAAAGAAAGCCCAAAGAAAGCCCAAAGAAAGCCCAAAGAAAGGGGAAAGAAAGCCCAAAGAAATGGGAAAGTAAGCCCAAAGAAAGCCCAAAGAAAGCCCAAAGAAAGGGGAAAGAAAGCCCAAAGAAAGGGGAAAGAAAGCCCAAAGAAAGGGGAAAGAAAGCCCAAAGGGGAAAGAAAGCGCAAAGAAAGCCCAAAGAAAGCCCAAAGAAAGGGGAAAGAAAGCCCAAAGAAAGGGGAAATAAAGCCCAAAGAAAGGAGAAAGAAAGCCCAAAGAAAGCCCACAGAAATGGGAAGAAGCAAGAAAGCCCAAAAGGGGAAAGCCAAAAAAGGGGAAAGAAAGGGGAAAGAATGGGGAAAGAAAGGGGAAAGAAAGGGGAAAGAAAGGGGAAAGAAAGGGGAAAGAAATGGGAAAGAAAGGGGAAAGAAAGGGGAAAGGAAGCCCAAAGAAAGGGAAAAGAAAGGGGAAAGAAAGCCCAAAGAAAGGGGAAAGAAAGCCCAAAGAAAGGGAAAAGAAAGCCCAAAGAAAGCCCAAAGAAAGCCCAAAGAAAGGGGAAAGAAAGCCCAAAGAAAGCCCAAAGAAAGCCCAAAGAAAGGGCAAACAAAGCCCAAAGAAAGGGGAAAGAAAGCCCAAAGAAAGGGGAAAGAAAGCCCAAAGAAAGGGGAAAGAAAGCCCAAAGAAAGCCCAAAGAAAGCCCAAAGAAAGGGGAAGAAAGCCCAAAGAAATGGGAAAGAAAGCCCAAAGAAAGGGGAAAGAAAGCCCAAAGAAAGCCCAAAGAAAGGGGAAAGAAAGCCCAAAGAAAGGGGAAAGAAAGCCCAAAGAAATGGGAAAGAAAGCCCAAAGAAAGGGGAAAGAAAGCCCAAGAAAGCCCAAAGAAAGGAGAGAGAAAGCCCAAAGAAAGGAGAGAGAAAGCCCAAAGAAAGCCCAAGGAAACGGGAAAGAAAGCCGAAAGAAAGGGGAAAGAAAGCCCAAATAAAACGCAAGAAAGGGGAAAGAAAGGGGAAAGAAAGGGGGAAAGAAAGGGGAAAGAAAGGGGAAAGAACGGGGAAAGAAAGCCCAAAGAAACGGGAAAGAAAGCCCAAAGAAAGCCCAAAGAAAGGGGAAAGAAAGCCCAAAGAAAGGGGAAAGAAAGCCCAAAGAAGGAAGAGCCCAAAGAAAGGCCCAAAGAAAGGACAAAGAAAGCCCAAAGAAAGGGGAAAGAAAGCCCAAAGAAAGGGGAAGGAAAGCCCAAAGAAAGTGGGAAAGAAAGCCCAAAGAAAGGGGAAAGAAAGACCAAAGAATGGGGAAAGAAAGCCCAAAGAAAAGGGAAAGAAAGCCCAAGGAAAGGGGAAAGAAAGCCCAAAGAAAGCCCAAAGAAAGCCCAAAGAAAGTCCAAAGAAAGCCCAAAGAAAGGGGAAAGAAAGCCCAAAGAAAGGGGAAAGAAAGCGCAAAGAAAGGGGAAAGAAAGGCCAAAGGAAGCCCAAAGAAAGGCCAAAGGAAGCCCAAAAAAAGGGGGAAGAACTCCCAAAGAAAGGGGATACAAAGCCCAAAGAAAGAGGAAAGAAAGCTCAAAGAAAGGGGAAAGAAAGCATAAAAAAAGGGGAAAGAAAGCCCAAAGAAATGGGAAAGAAAGGGGAAAGAAAGGGGAAGCAAAGCCCAAAGAAAGGGGAAAGAAAAGCCCAAAGAAAGGGGAAAGAAAGCCCAAAGAAAGGAGAAAGAAAGCCCAAAGAAAGCCCACAGAAAGGGGAAAGAAAGCCCAAAGAAAACCCAAAGAAGGGGAAAGAAAGGGGAAAGAATGGGGAAAGAAAGGGGAAAGAAAGGGGAAAGAAAGGAGAAAGAATGGGGAAAGAAAGGGGGAAAGAAAGGGGAAAGAAATGGGAAAGAAAGGGGAAAGAAAGGGGAAAGGAAGCCCAAAGAAAGGGAAAAGAAAGGGGAAAGAAAGCCCAAAGAAAGTGGAAAGAAAGCCCAAAGAAAGGAAAAGAAAGCCCAAAGAAAGGGAAAAGAAAGGCCAAAGAAAGCCCAAAGAAAGCCCAAAGAAAGGGGAAAGAAAGCCCAAAGAAAGGGGAAAGAAAGCCCAAAGAAAGGGGAAAGAAAGCCCAAAGAAAGGGGAAAGAAAGCCCAAAGAAAGTCCAAAGAAAGGAGAAAGTAAGCCCAAAGAAAGGGGAAAGAAAGGGGAAATAAAGTCCAAAGAAAGCCCAAAGAAAGTCCAAAGAAAACCCAAAGAAAGGGGAAAGAAAGGGGAAAGAATGGGGAAAGAAAGGGGAAAGAAAGGGGAAAGAAAGGAGAAAGAATGGGGAAAGAATGGGGAAAGAAAAGGGAAAGAAATGGGAAAGAAAGGGGAAAGAAAGGGGAAAGAAAGGGGAAAGAAAGCCCAAAGAAAGGGGAAAGAAAGGGGAAAGAAAGCCCAAAGAAGGGGAAAGAAAGCCCAAAGAAAGGGGAAAGAAAGGGGAAAGAAAGCCCAAAGAAAGAGGAAAGAAAGCCCAAAGAAAGGGGAAAGAAAGCCCAAAGAAAGCCCAAAGAAAGGGGAAAGAAAGCCCAAAGAAAGGGCAAAGAAGGCCCAAAGAAAGGGCAAAGAAAGCCCAAAGAAAGGGGAAAGAAAGCCCAAAGAATGGGGAAAGAAAGCCCAAATAAAGGGGAAAGAAAGCCCAAAGAAATCCGAAATAAAGCCCAAAGAAAGGGAAAGAAAGCCAAAGAAATGGGAAAGAAAGCCCAAAGAAAGGGGAAAGAAAGCCCAGAGAAAGGGGAAAGAAAGCCCAAAGAAATCCGAAATAAAGCCCAAAGAAAGGGGAAAGAAAGCCGAAAGAAATGGGAAAGAAAGCCCAAAGAAAGGGGAAAGAAAGCCCAAAGAAAGCCCAAAGAAAGGGGAAAGAAAGCCCAAAGAAAGCCCAAAGAAAGGGGAAAGAAAGCCCAAAGAAAGGGGAAAGAAAGCCCAAAGAAAAGAGAGAGAAAGCCCAAAGAAATCCCAAAGAAAGGGGAAAGAAAGCCCAAAGAAAGGGGAAAGAAAGCCCCAAAGAAAGGGGAAAGAAGGGGAAGAAAGGGGAAAGAAAGGGGAAAGAAAGGGGAAAGAAAGGGGAAAGAACAGGGAAAGAACGGGGAAAGAAAGCCCAAAGAAAGGGGAAAGAAAGCCCAAAGAAAGGGGAAAGAAAGCCCACAGAAAGCCCAAAGAAAGCGGAAAGAAAGCTCAAAGAAAGCCCAAAGAAAGCCCAAAGAAAGGGGAAAGAAAGCCCAAAGAAAGGGGAAAGAAAGCCCAAAGAAAGGGGAAAGAAAGCCCAAAGGAAGCCCAAAGAAAGGGGGAAGAACTCCCAAAGAAAGGGGAAACAAAGCCCAAAGAAAGAGGAAAGAAAGCTCAAAGAAAGGGGAAAGAAAGCATAAAAAAAGCGGAAAGAAAGCCCAAAGAAATGGGAAAGAAAGGGGAAAGAAAGGGGAAGCAAAGCCCAAAGAAAGGGGAAAGAAAGCCCAAAGAAAGGGGAAAGAAAGCCCAAAGAAAGGAGAAAGAAAGCCCAAAGAAAGCCCACAGAAAGGGGAAGAAAGCCCAAAGAAAACCCAAAGAAAGGGGAAAGAATGGGAAAGAAAGGGGAAAGAAAGGGGAAAGAAAGGGGAAAGAAAGGAGAAAGAATGGGGAAAGAAAGGGGAAAGAAATGGGAAAGAAAGGGGAAAGAAAGGGGAAAGGAAGCCCGAAGAAAGGGAAAAGAAAGGGGAAAGAAAGCCCAAAGAAAGGGGAAAGAAAGCCCAAAGAAAGGGAAAAGAAAGCCCAAAGAAAGCCCAAAGAAAGGGGAAAGAAAGCCCAAAGAAAGCCCAAAGAAAGCCCAAAGAAAGGGCAAACAAAGCCCAAAGAAAGGGGAAAGAAAGCCCAAAGAAAGGGGAAAGAAAGCCCAAAGAAAGCCCAAAGAAAGCCCAAGGAAAGCCCAAAGAAAGGGGAAAGAAAGCCCAAAGAAATGGGAAAGTAAGCCCAAAGAAAGCCCAAAGAAAGCCCAAAGAAAGGGGAAAGAAAGCCCAAAGAAAGGGGAAAGAAAGCCCAAAGAAAGGGGAAAGAAAGCCCAAAGAAAGGGGAAAGAAAGCGCAAAGAAAGCCCAAAGAAAGCCCAAAGAAAGGGGAAAGAAAGCCCAAAGAAAGGGGAAATAAAGCCCAAAGAAAGGAGAAAGAAAGCCCAAAGAAAGCCCACAGAAATGGGAAAGAAAGCCCAAAGAAAGCCCAAATAAAGGGGAAAGAAAGGGGAAAGAATGGGGAAAGAAAGGGGAAAGAAAGGGGAAAGAAAGGGGAAAGAAAGGGGAAAGAAATGGGAAAGAAAGGGGAAAGAAAGGGGAAAGGAAGCCCAAAGAAAGGGAAAAGAAAGGGGAAAGAAAGCCCAAAGAAAGGGGAAAGAAAGCCCAAAGAAAGGGAAAAGAAAGCCCAAAGAAAGCCCAAAGAAAGCCCAAGAAAGGGGAAAGAAAGCCCAAAGAAAGCCCAAAGAAAGCCCAAAGAAAGGGCAAACAAAGCCCAAAGAAAGGGGAAAGAAAGCCCAAAGAAAGGGGAAAGAAAGCCCAAAGAAAGGGGAAAGAAAGCCCAAAGAAAGCCCAAAGAAAGCCCAAAGAAAGGGGAAAGAAAGCCCAAAGAAATGGGAAAGAAAGCCCAAAGAAAGGGAAAGAAAGCCCAAAGAAAGCCCAAGAAAGGGGAAAGAAAGCCCAAAGAAAGGGGAAAGAAAGCCCAAAGAAATGGGAAAGAAAGCCCAAAGAAAGGGGAAAGAAAGCCCAAAGAAAGCCCAAAGAAAGGAGAGAGAAAGCCCAAAGAAAGGAGAGAGAAAGCCCAAAGAAAGCCCAAGGAAACGGGAAAGAAAGCCCAAAGAAAGGGGAAAGAAAGCCCAAATAAAACGCAAAGAAAGGGGAAAGAAAGGGGAAAGAAAGGGGAAAGAAAGGGGAAAGAAAGGGGAAAAAAGCCCAAAGAAACGGGAAAGAAAGCCCAAAGAAAGCCCAAAGAAAGGGGAAAGAAAGCCCAAAGAAAGGGGAAAGAAAGCCCAAAGAAAGGGCAAAGAAGGCCCAAAAGAAAGGACAAAGAAAGCCCAAAGAAAGGGGAAAGAAAGCCCAAAGAAAGGGGAAGGAAAGCCCAAAGAAAGTGGGAAAGAAAGCCCAAAGAAAGGGGAAAGAAAGACCAAAGAATGGGGAAAGAAAGCCCAAAGAAAAGGGAAAGAAAGCCCAAGGAAAGGGGAAAGAAAGCCCAAAGAAAGCCCAAAGAAAGCCCAAAGAAAGTCCAAAGAAAGCCCAAAGAAAGGGGAAAGAAAGCCCAAAGAAAGGGGAAAGAAAGCGCAAAGAAAGGGGAAAGAAAGGCCAAAGGAAGCCCAAAGAAAGGCCAAAGGAAGCCCAAAAAAAGGGGGAAGAACTCCCAAAGAAAGGGGATACAAAGCCCAAAGAAAGAGGAAAGAAAGCTCAAAGAAAGGGGAAAGAAAGCATAAAAAAAGGGGAAAGAAAGCCCAAAGAAATGGGAAAGAAAGGGGAAAGAAAGGGGAAGCAAAGCCCAAAGAAAGGGGAAAGAAAGCCCAAAGAAAGGGGAAAGAAAGCCCAAAGAAAGGAGAAAGAAAGCCCAAAGAAAGCCCACAGAAAGGGGAAAGAAAGCCCAAAGAAAACCCAAAGAAAGGGGAAAGAAAGGGGAAAGAATGGGGAAAGAAAGGGGAAAGAAAGGGGAAAGAAAGGAGAAAGAATGGGGAAAGAAAGGGGAAAGAAAGGGGAAAGAAATGGGAAAGAAAGGGGAAAGAAAGGGGAAAGGAAGCCCAAAGAAAGGGAAAAGAAAGGGGAAAGAAAGCCCAAAGAAAGTGGAAAGAAAGCCCAAAGAAAGGGAAAAGAAAGCCCAAAGAAAGGGAAAAGAAAGGCCAAAGAAAGCCCAAAGAAAGCCCAAAGAAAGGGGAAAGAAAGCCCAAAGAAAGGGGAAAGAAAGCCCAAAGAAAGGGGAAAGAAAGCCCAAAGAAAGGGGAAAGAAAGCCCAAAGAAAGTCCAAAGAAAGGAGAAAGTAAGCCCAAAGAAAGGGGAAAGAAAGGGGAAATAAAGTCCAAAGAAAGCCCAAAGAAAGTCCAAAGAAAACCCAAAGAAAGGGGAAAGAAAGGGGAAAGAATGGGGAAAGAAAGGGGAAAGAAAGGGGAAAGAAAGGAGAAAGAATGGGGAAAGAATGGGGAAAGAAAAGGGAAAGAAATGGGAAAGAAAGGGGAAAGAAAGGGGAAAGAAAGGGGAAAGAAAGCCCAAAGAAAGGGGAAAGAAAGGGGAAAGAAAGCCCAAAGAAGGGGAAAGAAAGCCCAAAGAAAGGGGAAAGAAAGGGGAAAGAAAGCCCAAAGAAAGAGGAAAGAAAGCCCAAAGAAAGGGGAAAGAAAGCCCAAAGAAAGCCCAAAGAAAGGGGAAAGAAAGCCCAAAGAAAGGGGAAAGAAAGCCCAAAGAAAGGGGAAAGAAAGCCCAAAGAAAGTCCAAAGAAAGGAGAAAGAAAGCCCAAAGAAAGGGGAAAGAAAGGGGAAATAAAGTCCAAAGAAAGCCCAAAGAAAGTCCAAAGAAAGCCCAAAGAAAGGGGAAAGAAAGGGGAAAGAATGGGGAAAGAAAGGGGAAAGAAAGGGGAAAGAAAGGACAAAGAATGGGGAAAGAATGGGGAAAGAAAAGGGAAAGAAAAGGGAAAGAAAGGGGAAAGAAAGGGGAAAGAAAGGGGAAAGAAAGCCCAAAGAAAGGGGAAAGAAAGGGGAAAGAAAGCCCAAAGAAGGGGGAAAGAAAGCCCAAAGAAAGGGGAAAGAAAGGGGAAAGAAAGCCCAAAGAAAGGGGAAAGAAAGCCCAAAGAAAGGGCAAAGAAGGCCCAAAGAAAGGGCAAAGAAAGCCCAAAGAAAGGGGAAAGAAAGCCCAAAGAAAGGGGAAAGAAAGCCCAAATAAAGGGGAAAGAAAGCCCAAAGAAAGCCCAAAGAAAGGGGAAAGAAAGCCCAAAGAAAGGGCAAAGAAGGCCCAAAGAAAGGGCAAAGAAAGCCCAAAGAAAGGGGAAAGAAAGCCCAAAGAATGGGGAAAGAAAGCCCAAATAAAGGGGAAAGAAAGCCCAAAGAAATCCGAAATAAAGCCCAAAGAAAGGGGAAAGAAAGCCCAAAGAAATGGGAAAGAAAGCCCAAAGAAAGGGGAAAGAAAGCCCAGAGAAAGGGGAAAGAAAGCCCAAAGAAATCCGAAATAAAGCCCAAAGAAAGGGGAAAGAAAGCCCAAAGAAATGGGAAAGAAAGCCCAAAGAAAGGGGAAAGAAAGCCCAAAGAAAGCCCAAAGAAAGGGGAAAGAAAGCCCAAAGAAAGGGGAATGAAAGCCCAAAGAAAGCACAAAGAAAGCCCAAAGAAAGCCCAAAGAAAGCCCAAAGAAAGCACACAGAAAGGGGAAAGAAAGCCCAAAGAAAGGGGAAAGAAAGCCCAAAGAAAGCCCAAAGAAAGCCCAAAGAAAACCCAAAGAAAGCCCAAAGAAAGCCCAAAGAAAGCCCAAAGAAAGGGGAAAGAAAGCCCAAAGAAAGGGGAATGACAGCCCAAATAAAGCCCAAAGAAAGCCCAAGGAAACGGGAAAGAAAGCCCAAAGAAAGTGGAAAGAAAGCCCAAATAAAACCCAAAGAAATGGGAAAGAAAGGGGAAAGAAAGGGGAAAGAAAGGGGAAAGAAAGGGGAAAGAACGGGGAAAGAAAGCCCAAAGAAAGGGGAAAGAAAGCCCAAAGAAAGGGGAAAGAAAGCCCAAAGAAAGCCCAAAGAAAGGGGAAAGAAAGCCCAAAGAAAGGGGAAAGAAAGCCCAAAGAAAGCCCAAAGAAAGCCCAAAGAAAGGGGAAAGAAAGCACAAGGAAAGGGGAAAGAAAGCCCAAAGAAAGGGGAAGGAAAGCCCAAAGAAAGGGGAAAGAAAGCCCAAAGAAAGGGGAAAGAAAGACCAAAGAATGGGGAAAGAAAGCCCAAAGAAAAGGGAAAGAAAGCCCAAAGAAAGGGGAAAGAAAGCCCAAAGAAAGCCCAAAGAAAGGAGAAAGAAAGCCCAAAGAAAGGGGAAAGAAAGCCCAAAGAAAGACCAAAGAAAGCCCAAAGAAAGCCCAAAGAAAGTCCAAAGAAAGCCCAAAGAAAGGGGGAAAAAAGCCCAAAGAAAGGGGAAAGAAAGACCAAAGAAAGTCCAAAGAAAGGGGAAAGAAAGCCCGAAGAAAGCCCAAAGAAAGGGGAAAGAAAGCCCAAAGAAAGGGGAAAGAAAGCCCAAAGAAAGGGCAAAGAAGGCCCAAAGAAAGGACAAAGAAAGCCCAAAGAAAGGGGAAAGAAAGCCCAAAGAAAGGGGAAGGAAAGCCCAAAGAAAGTGGGAAAGAAAGCCCAAAGAAAGGGGAAAGAAAGACCAAAGAATGGGGAAAGAAAGCCCAAAGAAAAGGGAAAGAAAGCCCAAGGAAAGGGGAAAGAAAGCCCAAAGAAAGCCCAAAGAAAGCCCAAAGAAAGTCCAAAGAAAGCCCAAAGAAAGGGGAAAGAAAGCCCAAAGAAAGGGGAAAGAAAGCGCAAAGAAAGGGGAAAGAAAGGCCAAAGGAAGCCCAAAGAAAGGCCAAAGGAAGCCCAAAAAAAGGGGGAAGAACTCCCAAAGAAAGGGGATACAAAGCCCAAAGAAAGAGGAAAGAAAGCTCAAAGAAAGGGGAAAGAAAGCATAAAAAAAGGGGAAAGAAAGCCCAAAGAAATGGGAAAGAAAGGGGAAAGAAAGGGGAAGCAAAGCCCAAAGAAAGGGGAAAGAAAGCCCAAAGAAAGGGGAAAGAAAGCCCAAAGAAAGGAGAAAGAAAGCCCAAAGAAAGCCCACAGAAAGGGGAAAGAAAGCCCAAAGAAAACCCAAAGAAAGGGGAAAGAAAGGGGAAAGAATGGGGAAAGAAAGGGGAAAGAAAGGGAAAGAAAGGAGAAAGAATGGGGAAAGAAAGGAGAAAGAAAGGGGAAAGAAATGGGAAAGAAAGGGGAAAGAAAGGGGAAAGGAAGCCCAAAGAAAGGGAAAAGAAAGGGGAAAGAAAGCCCAAAGAAAGTGGAAAGAAAGCCCAAAGAAAGGGAAAAGAAAGCCCAAAGAAAGGGAAAAGAAAGGCCAAAGAAAGCCCAAAGAAAGCCCAAAGAAAGGGGAAAGAAAGCCCAAAGAAAGGGGAAAGAAAGCCCAAAGAAAGGGGAAAGAAAGCCCAAAGAAAGGGGAAAGAAAGCCCAAAGAAAGTCCAAAGAAAGGAGAAAGTAAGCCCAAAGAAAGGGGAAAGAAAGGGGAAATAAAGTCCAAAGAAAGCCCAAAGAAAGTCCAAAGAAAACCCAAAGAAAGGGGAAAGAAAGGGGAAAGAATGGGGAAAGAAAGGGGAAAGAAAGGGGAAAGAAAGGAGAAAGAATGGGGAAAGAATGGGGAAAGAAAAGGGAAAGAAATGGGAAAGAAAGGGGAAAGAAAGGGGAAAGAAAGGGGAAAGAAAGCCCAAAGAAAGGGGAAAGAAAGGGGAAAGAAAGCCCAAAGAAGGGGAAAGAAAGCCCAAAGAAAGGGGAAAGAAAGGGGAAAGAAAGCCCAAAGAAAGAGGAAAGAAAGCCCAAAGAAAGGGGAAAGAAAGCCCAAAGAAAGCCCAAAGAAAGGGGAAAGAAAGCCCAAAGAAAGGGGAAAGAAAGCCCAAAGAAAGGGGAAAGAAAGCCCAAAGAAAGTCCAAAGAAAGGAGAAAGAAAGCCCAAAGAAAGGGGAAAGAAAGGGGAAATAAAGTCCAAAGAAAGCCCAAAGAAAGTCCAAAGAAAGCCCAAAGAAAGGGGAAAGAAAGGGGAAAGAATGGGGAAAGAAAGGGGAAAGAAAGGGGAAAGAAAGGACAAAGAATGGGGAAAGAATGGGGAAAGAAAAGGGAAAGAAAAGGGAAAGAAAGGGGAAAGAAAGGGGAAAGAAAGCCCAAAGAAAGGGGAAAGAAAGGGGAAAGAAAGCCCAAAGAAGGGGGAAAGAAAGCCCAAAGAAAGGGGAAAGAAAGGGGAAAGAAAGCCCAAAGAAAGGGGAAAGAAAGCCCAAAGAAAGGGCAAAGAAGGCCCAAAGAAAGGGCAAAGAAAGCCCAAAGAAAGGGGAAAGAAAGCCCAAAGAAAGGGGAAAGAAAGCCCAAATAAAGGGGAAAGAAAGCCCAAAGAAAGCCCAAAGAAAGGGGAAAGAAAGCCCAAAGAAAGGGCAAAGAAGGCCCAAAGAAAGGGCAAAGAAAGCCCAAAGAAAGGGGAAAGAAAGCCCAAAGAATGGGGAAAGAAAGCCCAAATAAAGGGGAAAGAAAGCCCAAAGAAATCCGAAATAAAGCCCAAAGAAAGGGGAAAGAAAGCCCAAAGAAATGGGAAAGAAAGCCCAAAGAAAGGGGAAAGAAAGCCCAGAGAAAGGGGAAAGAAAGCCCAAAGAAATCCGAAATAAAGCCCAAAGAAAGGGGAAAGAAAGCCCAAAGAAATGGGAAAGAAAGCCCAAAGAAAGGGGAAAGAAAGCCCAAAGAAAGCCCAAAGAAAGGGGAAAGAAAGCCCAAAGAAAGGGGAATGAAAGCCCAAAGAAAGCACAAAGAAAGCCCAAAGAAAGCCCAAAGAAAGCCCAAAGAAAGCACACAGAAAGGGGAAAGAAAGCCCAAAGAAAGGGGAAAGAAAGCCCAAAGAAAGCCCAAAGAAAGCCCAAAGAAAACCCAAAGAAAGCCCAACCAATAAGCCCAAAGAAAGCCCAAAGAAAGGGGAAAGAAAGCCCAAAGAAAGGGGAATGACAGCCCAAATAAAGCCCAAAGAAAGCCCAAGGAAACGGGAAAGAAAGCCCAAAGAAAGTGGAAAGAAAGCCCAAATAAAACCCAAAGAAATGGGAAAGAAAGGGGAAAGAAAGGGGAAAGAAAGGGGAAAGAAAGGGGAAAGAACGGGGAAAGAAAGCCCAAAGAAAGGGGAAAGAAAGCCCAAAGAAAGGGGAAAGAAAGCCCAAAGAAAGCCCAAAGAAAGGGGAAAGAAAGCCCAAAGAAAGGGGAAAGAAAGCCCAAAGAAAGGGGAAAGAAAGCCCAAAGAAAGGGGAAAGAAAGCACAAGGAAAGGGGAAAGAAAGCCCAAAGAAAGGGGAAGGAAAGCCCAAAGAAAGGGGAAAGAAAGCCCAAAGAAAGGGGAAAGAAAGACCAAAGAATGGGGAAAGAAAGCCCAAAGAAAAGGGAAAGAAAGCCCAAAGAAAGGGGAAAGAAAGCCCAAAGAAAGCCCAAAGAAAGGAGAAAGAAAGCCCAAAGAAAGGGGAAAGAAAGCCCAAAGAAAGACCAAAGAAAGCCCAAAGAAAGCCCAAAGAAAGTCCAAAGAAAGCCCAAAGAAAGGGGGAAAAAAGCCCAAAGAAAGGGGAAAGAAAGACCAAAGAAAGTCCAAAGAAAGGGGAAAGAAAGCCCGAAGAAAGCCCAAAGAAAGGGGAAAGAAGGCACAAAGAAAGGGGAAAGAAAGCCCAAAGAAAGGGGAAAGAAAGCCCAAAGAAAGCGCAAAGGAAGGGGAAAGAAAGCCCAAAGAAAGGGGAAAGAAAGCCCAAAGAAAAGGGAGAGAAAGCCCAAAGAAAGGGGAAAGAAAGCCAAAAGAAAGCCCAAAGAAAGCCCAAAGAAAGGCGAAAGAAAGCACAAAGAAAGCCCAAAGAAAGCCCAAAGAAAGGGGAAAGAAATCCCAAAGAAAGGGGAAAGAAATCCCAAAGAAAGGGGAAAGAAAGCCCAAAGAAAGGGGAAAGAAAGCCCAAAGAAAGGGGAGAGAAATCCCAAAGACAGCCCAAAGAAAGCCGAAAGAGAGCCCAAAGAAAGGGGAAAAAAAGCCCAAGGAAAGCCCAAAGAAAGGACAAAGAAAGCCCAAAGAAAGGGGAAAGAAAGCCCAAAGAAAGGGGAAGGAAAGCCCAAAGAAAGTGGGAAAGAAAGCCCAAAGAAAGGGGAAAGAAAGACCAAAGAATGGGGAAAGAAAGCCCAAAGAAAAGGGAAAGAAAGCCCAAGGAAAGGGGAAAGAAAGCCCAAAGAAAGCCCAAAGAAAGCCCAAAGAAAGTCCAAAGAAAGCCCAAAGAAAGGGGAAAAAAAGCCCAAAGAAAGGGGAAAGAAAGCGCAAAGAAACGGGAAAGAAAGGCCAAAGGAAGCCCAAAGAAAGGCCAAAGGAAGCCCAAAAAAAGGGGGAAGAACTCCCAAAGAAAGGGGATACAAAGCCCAAAGAAAGAGGAAAGAAAGCTCAAAGAAAGGGGAAAGAAAGCATAAAAAAAGGGGAAAGAAAGCCCAAAGAAATGGGAAAGAAAGGGAAAAGAAAGGGGAAGCAAAGCCCAAAGAAAGGGGAAAGAAAGCCCAAAGAAAGGGGAAAGAAAGCCCAAAGAAAGGAGAAAGAAAGCCCAAAGAAAGCCCACAGAAAGGGGAAAGAAAGCCCAAAGAAAACCCAAAGAAAGGGGAAAGAAAGGGGAAAGAATGGGGAAAGAAAGGGGAAAGAAAGGGGAAAGAAAGGAGAAAGAATGGGGAAAGAAAGGGGAAAGAAAGGGGAAAGAAATGGGAAAGGAAGGGGAAAGAAAGGGGAAAGGAAGCCCAAAGAAAGGGAAAAGAAAGGGGAAAGAAAGCCCAAAGAAAGGGGAAAGAAAGCCCAAAGAAAGGGAAAAGAAAGCCCAAAGAAAGGGAAAAGAAAGGCCAAAGAAAGCCCAAAGAAAGCCCAAAGAAAGGGGAAAGAAAGCCCAAAGAAAGGGGAAAGAAAGCCCAAAGAAAGGGGAAAGAAAGCCCAAAGAAAGGGGAAAGAAAGCCCAAAGAAAGTCCAAAGAAAGGAGAAAGTAAGCCAAAGAAAGGGGAAAGAAAGGGGAAATAAAGTCCAAAGAAAGCCCAAAGAAAGTACAAAGAAAACCCAAAGAAAGGGGAAAGAAAGGGGAAAGAATGGGGAAAGAAAGGGGAAAGAAAGGGGAAAGAAAGGAGAAAGAATGGGGAAAGAATGGGGAAAGAAAAGGGAAAGAAATGGGAAAGAAAGGGGAAAGAAAGGGGAAAGAAAGGGGAAAGAAAGCCCAAAGAAAGGGGAAAGAAAGGGGAAAGAAAGCCCAAAGAAGGGGAAAGAAAGCCCAAAGAAAGGGGAAAGAAAGGGGAAAGAAAGCCCAAAGAAAGAGGAAAGAAAGCCCAAAGAAAGGGGAAAGAAAGCCCAAAGAAAGCCCAAAGAAAGGGGAAAGAAAGCCAAAGAAAGGGGAAAGAAAGCCCAAAGAAAGTCCAAAGAAAGGAGAAAGAAAGCCCAAAGAAAGGGGAAAGAAAGGGGAAATAAAGTCCAAAGAAAGCCCAAAGAAAGTCCAAAGAAAGCCCAAAGAAAGGGGAAATAAAGGGGAAAGAATGGGGAAAGAAAGGGGAAAGAAAGGGGAAAGAAAGGACAAAGAATGGGGAAAGAATGGGGAAAGAAAAGGGAAAGAAAAGGGAAAGAAAGGCGAAAGAAAGGGGAAAGAAAGGGGAAAGAAAGCCCAAAGAAAGGGGAAAGAAAGGGGAAAGAAAGCCCAAAGAAGGGGGAAATAAAGCCCAAAGAAAGGGGAAAGAAAGGGGAAAGAAAGCCCAAAGAAAGGGGAAAGAAAGCCCAAAGAAAGGGCAAAGAAGGCCCAAAGAAAGGGCAAAGAAAGCCCAAAGAAAGGGGAAAGAAAGCCCAAAGAATGGGGAAAGAAAGCCCAAATAAAGGGGAAAGAAAGCCCAAAGAAAGCCCAAAGAAAGGGGAAAGAAAGCCCAAAGAAAGGGGAAAGAAAGCCCAAAGAAAGGGCAAAGAAGGCCCAAAGAAAGGGCAAAGAAAGCCCAAAGAAAGGGGAAAGAAAGCCCAAAGAATGGGGAAAGAAAGCCCAAATAAAGGGGAAAGAAAGCCCAAAGAAATCCGAAATAAAGCCCAAAGAAAGGGGAAAGAAAGCCCAAAGAAATGGGAAAGAAAACCCAAAGAAAGGGGAAAGAAAGCCCAGAGAAAGGGGAAAGAAAGCCCAAAGAAATCCGAAATAAAGCCCAAAGAAAGGGGAAAGAAAGCCCAAAGAAATGGGAAAGAAAGCCCAAAGAAAGGGGAAAGAAAGCCCAAAGAAAGCCCAAAGAAAGGGGAAAGAAAGCCCAAAGAAAGGGGAATGAAAGCCCAAAGAAAGCACAAAGAAAGCCCAAAGAAAGCCCAAAGAAAGCCCAAAGAAAGCCCAAAGAAAGCCCAAAGAAATGGGAAAGAAAGCCCAAAGAAAGGGGAAAGAAAGCCCAAAGAAAGCCCAAAGAAAGCCCAAAGAAAACCCAAAGAAAGCCCAAATAAAGCCCAAAGAAAGCCCAAAGAAAGGGGAAAGAAAGCCCAAAGAAAGGGGAATGACAGCCCAAATAAAGCCCAAAGAAAGCCCAAGGAAACGGGAAAGAAAGCCCAAAGAAAGTGGAAAGAAAGCCCAAATAAAACCCAAAGAAATGGGAAAGAAAGGGGAAAGAAAGGGGAAAGAAAGGGGAAAGAAAGGGGAAAGAACGGGGAAAGAAAGCCCAAAGAAAGGGGAAAGAAAGCCCAAAGAAAGGGGAAAGAAAGCCCAAAGAAAGCCCAAAGAAAGGGGAAAGAAAGCCCAAAGAAAGGGGAAAGAAAGCCCAAAGAAAGGGGAAAGAAAGCCCAAAGAAAGGGGAAAGAAAGCACAAAGAAAGGGGAAAGAAAGCCCAAAGAAAGGGGAAGGAAAGCCCAAAGAAAGGGGAAAGAAAGCCCAAAGAAAGGGGAAAGAAACACCAAAGAATGGGGAAAGAAAGCCCAAAGAAAAGGGAAAGAAAGCCCAAAGAAAGGGGAAAGAAAGCCCAAAGAAAGCCCAAAGAAAGGAGAAAGAAAGCCCAAAGAAAGGGGAAAGAAAGCCCAAAGAAAGACCAAAGAAAGCCCAAAGAAAGCCCAAAGAAAGTCCAAAGAAAGCCCAAAGAAAGGGGGAAAAAAGCCCAAAGAAAGGGGAAAGAAAGACCAAAGAAAGTCCAAAGAAAGGGGAAAGAAAGCCCGAAGAAAGCCCAAAGAAAGGGGAAAGAAGGCACAAAGAAAGGGGAAAGAAAGCCCAAAGAAAGGGGAAAGAAAGCCCAAAGAAAGCGCAAAGGAAGGGGAAAGAAAGCCCAAAGAAAGGGGAAAGAAAGCCCAAAGAAAAGGGAGAGAAAGCCCAAAGAAAGGGGAAAGAAAGCCAAAAGAAAGCCCAAAGAAAGCCCAAAGAAAGGCGAAAGAAAGCACAAAGAAAGCCCAAAGAAAGCCCAAAGAAAGGGGAAAGAAATCCCAAAGAAAGGGGAAAGAAATCCCAAAGAAAGGGGAAAGAAAGCCCAAAGAAAGGGGAAAGAAAGCCCAAAGAAAGGGGAGAGAAATCCCAAAGACAGCCCAAAGAAAGCCGAAAGAGAGCCCAAAGAAAGGGGAAAAAAAGCCCAAGGAAAGCCCAAAGAAAGGGGAAAGAAAGCCCAAAGAAAGGGGAAAGAAAGCCCAACGAAAGCCCAAAGAAAGGGGAAAGAAAGCCCAAAGAAAGTGGAAAGAAAGGAGAAAGAAAGCCCAAAGAAAGGGGAAAGAAAGGGGAAAGAAAGCCCATAGACCGGAAAGAAAGGTGAAAGAAAGCCCAAAGAAAGGGGAAAGAAAGGGGAAAAAAAGCCCAAAGAAAGCCCAAAGAAAGGGGAATGAAAGATCAAAGAAAGCCCAAAGAAAGGGGAAAGAAAGCCAAAGAAAGGCCAAAGAAAGCCCAAGGAAAGGGGAAAGAAAGCCCAAAGGAAGGGGAAAGAAAGGGGAAAGAAAGGCCAAAGAAAGGGGAAAGAAAAGGGAAAGAAAGCCCAAAGAAAGCCCAAAGAAAGCACAAAGAAAGGGGAAAGAAAGCCCAAAGAAAGGGGAAAAAAAGCCCAAAGAAAGCCCAAAGAAAGTGGAAAGAAAGCTCAAAGAAAGGGGAAAGAAATCCCAAAGAAAGCCCAAAGAAAGGGGGAAGAAAGCACAAAGAAAGGGGAAAGAAAACCAAGGAAAGGGGAAAGAAAGCCCAAATAAAGCCCAAAGAAAGCCCAAGGAAAGGGGAAAGAAAGCCCAAAGAAAGGGGAATGAAAGCCCAAAGAAAGGGGAAAGAAAGCCCAAAGAAAGGGGAAAGAAAGCCCAAAGAAAGGGGAAAGAAAGCCCAAAGAAAGGGGAAAGAAAGCCCAAAGAAAGCCCAAAGAAAGGGGAAAGAAAGCCCAAAGAAAAGGGAGAGAAAGCCCAAAGAAAGGGGAAAGAAAGCCGAAAGAAAGCCCAAAGAAAGCCCAAAGAAAGGCGAAAGAAAGCACAAAGAAAGCCCAAAGAAAGCCCAAAGAAAGGGGAAAGAAAGCCCAAAGAAAGGGGAAAGAAAGCCCAAAGAAAGGGGAGAGAAATCCCAAAGACAGCCCAAAGAAAGCCGAAAGAGAGCCCAAAGAAAGGGGAAAAAAAGCCCAAAGAAAGCCCAAAGAATGGGGAAAGAAAGCCCAAAGAATGGGGAAAGAAAGCCCAAAGAAAGGGGAAAGAAAGCCCAAAGAAAGGGGAAAGAAAGGGGAAAGAAAGCCCAAAGAAAGGGGAAAGAAAAGGGAAAGAAAGCCCAAAGAAAGGGGAAAGAAAGGGGAAAGAAACCCCAAAGAAAGCCCAAAGAAAGGGGAAAGAAAGCCCAAAGAAAGCCCAAAGAAAGGGGAAATAAATCCCAAAGAAAGCCAAAGGAAAGGGGAAAGAAAGCCCAAAGAAAGGGAAAAGAAAGCCCAAAGAAAGGGGAAAGAAAGCCCAAAGAAAGGGGAAAGAGAGCCCAAAGAAAGCCCAAAGAAAGGGGAAAAAATCCCAAAGAAAGGGGAAAGAAAGCCCAAAGAAAGCCCAAAGTAAGGGGAAAGAAAGCCCAAATAAAGGGGAAAGAAAGCCCAAAGAAAGGGGAAAGAAAGCCCAAAGAAAGCCCAAAGTAAGGGGAAAGAAAGCCCAAATAAAGGGGAAAGAAAGCCCGAAGAAAGAGGAAAGAAAGCCCAAAGAAAGGGGAAAGAAAGCCCAAAGAAAAGGGAGAGAAAGCCCAAAGAAACAGGAAAGAAAGCCGAAAGAAAGCCCAAAGAAAGCCCAAAGAAAGGCGAAAGAAAGTACAAAGAAAGCCCAAAGAAAGCCCAATGAAAGAGGAAAGAAAGCCCAAAGAAAGGGGAAAGATATCCCAAAGAAAGGGGAAAGAAAGCCCAAAGAAAGGGGAAAGAAAGCCCAAAGAAAGGGGAAAGAAAGCCCAAAGACAGCCAAAGAAAGCCCAAAGAGAGCCCAAAGAAAGGGGGAAAAAAGCCCAAAGAAAGCCCAAAAGAAAAGGGGAAAGAAAGACCAAAGAAAGGGGAAAGAAAGCCCAAAGAAAGCCCAAAGAAAGGGGAAAGAAAGCCCAAAGAAAGGGGAAAGAAAGGAGAAAGAAAGCCAAAAGAAAGGGGAAAGAAAGGGAAAAGAAAGGGGAAAGAAAGGGGAAAGAAAGGGGAAAGAAAGCCCAAAGAAACCCCAAGAGAGCCCAAAGAAAGCCAAAAAAAGGGGAAAGAAAGCCCAAAGAAAGCCCAAAGAAAGGGGAAAGAAAGCCCAAAGAAAGCCCAAAGAAAGCCCAAAGAAAGGGGAAAGAAAGCCCAAAGAAATGGGAAAGAAAGCCCAAAGAAAGGGGAAAGAAAGCCCAAAGAAAGCCCAAAGAAAGGAGAGAGAAAGCCCAAAGAAAGCCCAAGGAAACGGGAAAGAAAGCCCAAAGAAAGGGGAAAGAAAGCCCAAATAAAACGCAAAGAAAGGGGAAAGAAAGGGGAAAGAAAGGGGAAAGAAAGGGGAAAGAAAGGGGAAAGAACGGGGAAAGAAAGCCCAAAGAAAGGGGAAGGAAAGCCCAAAGAAAGCCCAAAGAAAGGGGAAAGAAAGCCCAAAGAAAGGGGAAAGAAAGCCCAAAGAAAGGGGAATGAAATCCCAAAGAAAGGGGAAAGATAGCACAAAGAAAGGCGAAAGAAAGCCCAAAGAAAGGGGAAGGAAAGCCCAAAGAAAGTGGGAAAGAATGCCCAAAGAAAGGGGAAAGAAAGACCAAAGAATGGGGAAAGAAAGCCCAAAGAAAAGGGAAAGAAAGCCCAAGGAAAGGGGAAAGAAAGCCCAAAGAAAGCCCAAAGAAAGCCCAAAGAAAGTCCAAAGAAAGCCCAAAGAAAGGGAAAAAAAGCCCAAAGAAAGGGGAAAGAAAGCGCAAAGAAAGGGGAAAGAAAGGCCAAAGGAAGCCCAAAGAAAGGCCAAAGGAAGCCCAAAGAAAGGGGGAAGAACTCCCAAAGAAAGGGGATACAAAGCCCAAAGAAAGAGGAAAGAAAGCTCAAAGAAAGGGGAAAGAAAGCATAAAAAAAGGGGAAAGAAAGCTCAAAGAAATGGGAAAGAAAGCCCAAAGAAAGCCCACAGAAAGGGGAAAGAAAGCCCAAAGAAAACCCAAAGAAAGGGGAAAGAAAGGGGAAAGAATGGGGAAAGAAAGGGGAAAGAAAGGGGAAAGAAAGGAGAAAGAATGGGGAAAGAAAGGGGAAAGAAAGGGGAAAGAAATGGGAAAGAAAGGGGAAAGAAAGGGGAAAGGAAGCCCAAAGAAAGGGAAAAGAAAGGGGAAAGAAAGCCCAAAGAAAGGGGAAAGAAAGCCCAAAGAAAGGGAAAAGAAAGCCCAAAGAAAGCCCAAAGAAAGCCCAAAGAAAGGGGAAAGAAAGCCCAAAGAAAGCCCAAAGAAAGCCCAAAGAAAGGGCAAACAAAGCCCAAAGAAAGGGGAAAGAAAGCCCAAAGAAAGGGGAAAGAAAGCCCAAAGAAAGGGGAAAGAAAGCCAAAAGAAAGGGGAAAGAAAGCCCAAAGAAAGCCCAAAGAAACGGGAAAGAAAGCCCAAAGAAATGGGAAAGAAAGCCCAAAGAAAGCCCAAAGAAAGGGGAAAGAAAGCCAAAAGAAATGGGAAAGAAAGCCCAAAGAAAGGAGAAAGAAAGCCCAAAGAAATGGGAAAGAAAGCCCAAAGAAAGCTCAAAGAAAGCCCAAAAAAAGCCCAAAGAAAGGGGAAAGAAAGCCCAAAGAAAGCCCAAAGAAAGGAGAGAGAAAGCCCAAAGAAAGGAGAGAGAAAGCCCAAAGAAAGCCCAAGGAAACGGGAAAGAAAGCCCAAAGAAAGTGGAAAGAAAGCCCAAATAAAACCCAAAGAAATGGGAAAGAAAGGGGAAAGAAAGGGGAAAGAAAGGAAAGAAAGGGGAAAGAAAGGGGAAAGAAAGGGGAAAGAACGGGGAAAGAAAGCCCAAAGAAAGGGGAAAGAAAGCCCAAAGAAAGGGGAAAGAAAGCCCAAAGAAAGCCCAAAGAAAGTGGAAAGAAAGCTCAAAGAAAGGGGAAAGAAATCCCAAAGAAAGCCCAAAGAAAGGGGGAAGAAAGCCCAAAGAAAGGGGAAAGAAAACCCAAGGAAAGGGGAAAGAAAGCCCAAATAAAGCCCAAAGAAAGCCCAAGGAAAGGGGAAAGAAAGCCCAAAGAAAGCCCAAAGAAAGCTCAAAGAAAGGGGAAAGAAAGCCCAAAGAAAGGGGAATGAAAGCCCAAAGAAAGGGGAAAGAAAGCCCAAAGAAAGGGGAAAGAAAGCCCAAAGAAAGGGGAAAGAAAGCCCAAAGAAAGGGGAAAGAAAGCCCAAAGAAAGCCCAAAGAAAGGGGAAAGAAAGCCCAAAGAAAAGGGAGAGAAAGCCCAAAGAAAGGGGAAAGAAAGCCGAAAGAAAGCCCAAAGAAAGCCCAAAGAAAGGCGAAAGAAAGCACAAAGAAAGCCCAAAGAAAGCCCAAAGAAAGGGGAAAGAAAGCCCAAAGAAAGGGGAAAGAAAGCCCAAAGAAAGGGGAGAGAAATCCCAAAGACAGCCCAAAGAAAGCCGAAAGAGAGCCCAAAGAAAGGGGAAAAAAAGCCCAAAGAAAGCCCAAAGAATGGGGAAAGAAAGCCCAAAGAAAGGGGAAAGAAAGCCCAAAGAAAGGGGAAAGAAAGGGGAAAGAAGCCCAAGGAAAGGGGAAAGAAAAGGGAAAGAAAGCCCAAAGAAAGGGGAAAGAAAGGGGAAAGAAACCCCAAAGAAAGCCCAAAGAAAGGGGAAAGAAAGCCCAAAGAAAGCCCAAAGACAGGGGAAATAAATCCCAAAGAAAGCCAAAGGAAAGGGGAAAGAAAGCCCAAAGAAAGGGAAAAGAAAGCCCAAAGAAAGGGGAAAGAAAGCCAAAGAAAGGGGAAAGAGAGCCCAAAGAAAGCCCAAAGAAAGGGGAAAAAATCCCAAAGAAAGGGGAAAGAAAGCCCAAAGAAAGCCCAAAGTAAGGGGAAAGAAAGCGCAAATAAAGGGGAAAGAAAGCCCAAATAAAGGGGAAAGAAAGCCCGAAGAAACAGGAAAGAAAGCCCAAAGAAAGGGGAAAGAAAGCCCAAAGAAAAGGGAGAGAAAGCCCATAGAAACGGGAAAGAAAGCCGAAAGAAAGCCCAAAGAAAGCCCAAAGAAAGGCGAAAGAAAGTACAAAGAAAGCCCAAAGAAAGCCCAATGAAAGAGGAAAGAAAGCCCAAAGAAAGGGGAAAGATATCCCAAAGAAAGGGGAAAGAAAGCCCAAAGAAAGGGTAAAGAAAGCCCAAAGAAAGGGGAAAGAAAGCCCAAAGACAGCCAAAGAAAGCCCAAAGAGAGCCCAAAGAAAGGGGAAAAAAAGCCCAAAGAAAGCACAAAGAAAGGGGAAAGAAAGCCCAAAGAAAGGGGAAAGAAAGCCCAAAGAAAGCCCAAAGAAAGGGGAAAGAAAGCCCAAAGAAAGGGGAAAGAAAGGAGAAAGAAAGCCAAAAGAAAGGGGAAAGAAAGGGAAAAGAAAGGGGAAAGAAAGGGGAAAGAAAGCCCAAAGAAACATCAAGAGAGCCCAAAGAAAGCCCAAAAAAAGGGGAAAGAAAGCCCAAAGAAAGCCCAAAGAAAGGGGAAAGAAAGCCCAAAGAAAGCCCAAAGAAAGGGGAAAGAAAACCCAAAGAAATCCCAAAGAAAGAGGAAAGAAAGCCCAAAGAAAGTGGAAAGAAAGCCCAAAGAAATCCCAAACAAAGGGGAAAGAAAGCCCAAAGAAAGCCCAAAGAAAGGGGAAAGAATGCCCAACGAAAGCCCAAAGAAAGGGGAAAGAAATCCCAAAGAAAGGGGAAGGAAAGACAAAGAAAGCCCAAAGAAAAGGGGAAAGAAAGCCCAAAGAAAGGGGAAATAAGGGGGAAAGAAAGGGGAAAGAAAGGGGTAAGAAAGGGGAAAGAAAGGGGAAAGAAAGGTGAAAGAAAGGGGAAAGAAATGGGAAAGAAACCCCAAAGAAAGGGGAAATAAATCCCAAAGAAAGGGGAAAGAAAGTGGAAAGAAAGCCCAAAGAAAGCCCAAAGAAAGGGAAAGAAAGCCAAAGAAAGCCCAAAGAAAGGAGAAAGAAATCCCAAAGAAAGCCCAAAGAAAGGGGAAAGAAAGCCCAAAGAAAGCCCAAAGAAATGGGAAAGAAATGCCCAAAGAAAGCCCAAAGAAAGGGGAAAGAAAGCCCAAAGAAAGGGGAAACAAAGCCCAAAGAAAGTCCAAAGAAATGAGAAAGAAAGCCCAAAGAAAGGGGAAAGAAAGGGGAAAGAAAGCCCAAAGAACGGGGAAAGAAAGCCCAAAGAAAGGGGAAAGAAAGGGGAAAGAAAGGGGAAATACAGCCCAAAGAAAGGGCAAAGAAAGCCCAAAGAAAGAAGAAAGAAAGCCCAAAGAAAGGGGAAAGAAAGGCCAAGGAAAGCCCAAAGAAAGGGGAAAGAAAGCCCAAAGAAAGCCCAAAAAAAGGGGAAAGAAAGCCCAAAGAAAGGGGAAAGAAAGGGGAAAGAAAGGGGAAAGAAAGCCAAAGAAAGCCCAAAGAAAGCCCAAAGAAAGGGCAAAGAAAGCCCAAAGAAAGGGCAAAGAAAGCCCAAAGAAAGGGGAAAGAAAGCCCAAAGAGAGGGGAAAGAAAGCCCAAAGAAAGCCCAAAGAAAGGGGAAAGAAAGCCCAAAGAAATGGGAAAGAAAGCCCAAATAAAGGGGAAAGAAAGCCCAAAGAAAGGAGAGAGAAAGCCCAAAGAAAGCCCAAAGAAAGGGGAAAGTAAGCCCAAAGAAAGGGGAAAGAAAGCCCAAAGAAAGCCCAAAGAAAGGGGAAAGAAAGGGGAAAGAAAAGGGAAAGAAAGGGGAAAGAAAGGGGAAAGAAAGCCCAAAGAAAGGGGAAAGAAAGCCCAAAGAAAGGGGAAAGAAAGCCCAAAGAAAGGGGAAGGAAAGCTCAAAAAAGCCCAAAGAAAGGGGAAAGAAAGCCCAAAGAAATGGGAAAGAAAGCCCAAAGAAAGGGGAAAGAAAGCCCAAAGAAAGTCCAAAGAAAGGGGAAAGAAAGCCCAAAGAAATGGGAAAGAAAGCCCAAAGAAAGCTCAAAGAAATGGGAAAGAAGGCACAAAGAAAGGTGAAAGAAAGTCCAAAGAAAGGGAAAAGAAAGCCCAAAGAAAGCCCAAAGAAAGGGGAAAGAAAGCCCAAAGAAAGGGGAAAGAAATCCCAAAGAAAGGGGAAAGAAAGCTCAAGGAAAGGGGAAAGAAAGCCCAAAGAAAGGGGAAAGAAAGCCCAAAGAAAGCCCAAAGAAAGGGGAAAGAAACCCCAAAGAAAGCCCAAAGAAAGGGGAAAGAAAGCCCAAAGAAAGCCAAAAGAAAGGGTAAAGAAAGCCCAAAGAAAGTGGAAAGAAAGCCCAAAGAAAGGGGAAAGAAATCCCAAAGAAATTGGAAAGAAAGCTCAAGGAAAGGGGAAAGAAAGCCCAAAGAAAGGGGAAAGAAAGCCCAAAGAAAGGGAAAAGAAAGCCCAAAGAAAGGGGAAAGAAAGCCCAAAGAAAGCCCAAAGAAAGGGCAAACAAAGCCCAAAGAAAGGGGAAAGAAAGCCCAAAGAAAGGGGAAAGAAAGCCCAAAGAAAGGGGAAAGAAAGCCCAAAGAAAGCCCAAAGAAAGCCCAAAGAAAGGGGAAAGAAAGCCCAAAGAAAGGGGAAAGAAAGCCCAAAGAAATGGGAAAGAAAGCCCAAAGAAAGGGGAAAGAAAGCCCAAAGAAAGGGGAAATAAAGCCCAAAGAAAGGGGAAATAAAGCCCAAAGAAAGGGGAAAGAAAGCCCAAAGAAAGGGGAAATAAAGCCCAAAGAAAGGAGAAAGAAAGTCCAAAGAAAGGGAAAAGAAAGCCCAAAGAAAGGGGAAAGAAAGCCCAAAGAAAGGGGAAAGAAAGCCCAAAGAAAGCCCAAAGAAAGCCCAAAGAAAGGGGAAAGAAAGCCCAAAGAAATGGGAAAGAAAGCCCAAAGAAAGGGGAAAGAAAGCCCAAAGAAAGCCCAAAGAAAGGGGAAAGAAAGCCCAAAGAAAGGGAAAGAAAGCCCAAAGAAAGCCCAAAGAAAGCCCAAAGAAAGGGGAAAGAAAGCCCAAAGAAATGGGAAAGAAAGCCCAAAGAAAGGGGAAAGAAAGCCCAAAGAAAGCCCAAAGAAAGGAGAGAGAAAGCCCAAAGAAAGGAGAGAGAAAGCCCAAAGAAAGCCCAAGGAAACGGGAAAGAAAGCCCAAAGAAAGGGGAAAGAAAGCCCAAAGAAAGCCCAAAGAAAGCCCAAAGAAAGGGGAAAGAAAGCCCAAAGAAATGGGAAAGAAAGCCCAAAGAAAGGGGAAAGAAAGCCCAAAGAAAGCCCAAAGAAAGGAGAGAGAAAGCCAAAAGAAAGGAGAGAGAAAGCCCAAAGAAAGCCCAAGGAAACGGGAAAGAAAGCCCAAAGAAAGGGGAAAGAAAGCCCAAATAAAACGCAAAGAAAGGGGAAAGAAAGGGGAAAGAAAGGGGAAAGAAAGGGGAAAGACAGGGGAAAGAAAGGGGAAAGAACGGGGAAAGAAAGCCCAAAGAAAGGGGAAAGAAAGCCCAAAGAAAGCCCAAAGAAAGGGGAAAGAACGCCCAAAGAAAGGGGAAAGAAAGCCCAAAGAAAGCCCAAAGAAAGCCCAAAGAAAGGGGAAAGAAAGCCCAAAGAAAGCTCAAAGAAAGCCCAAAGAAAGGGCAAACAAAGCCCAAAGAAAGGGGAAAGAAAGCCCAAAGAAAGGGGAAAGAAAGCCCAAAGAAAGCCCAAAGAAAGCCCAAAGAAAGGGGAAAGAAAGCCCAAAGAAATGGGAAAGAAAGCCCAAAGAAAGGGGAAAGAAAGCCCAAAGAAAGGGGAAAGAAAGCCCAAAGAAAGGGGAAAGAAAGCCCAAAGAAAGCCCAAAGAAAGGGGAAAGAAAGCCCAAAGAAAGGGGAAAGAAAGCCCAAAGAAAGCCCAAAGAAAGCCCAAAGAAAGGGGAAAGAAAGCCCAAAGAAATGGGAAAGAAAGCCCAAAGAAAGGGGAAAGAAAGCCCAAAGAAAGCCCAAAGAAAGGAGAGAGAAAGCCCAAAGAAAGGAGAGAGAAAGCCCAAAGAAAGCCCAAGGAAACGGGAAAGAAAGCCCAAAGAAAGGGGAAAGAAAGCCCAAATAAAACGCAAAGAAAGGGGAAAGAAAGGGGAAAGAAAGGGGAAAGAAAGGGGAAAGAAAGGGGAAAGAACGGGGAAAGAAAGCCCAAAGAAAGGGGAAAGAAAGCCCAAAGAAAGGGGAAAGAACGCCCAAAGAAAGGGGAAAGAAAGCCCAAAGAAAGGGGAATGATAGCCCAAAGAAAGGGGAAAGAAAGCACAAAGAAAGGGGAAAGAAAGCCCAAAGAAAGGGGAAAGAAAGACCAAAGAATGGGGAAAGAAAGCCCAAAGAAAAGGGAAAGAAAGCCCAAAGAAAGGGGAAAGAAAGCCCAAAGAATGCCTAAAGAAAGGGGAAAGAAAGCCTAAAGAAATGGGAAAGAAAGCCCAAAGAAAGGAGAAAGAAAGCCCAAGGAAAGGGGAAAGAAAGCCCAAAGAAAGCCCAAAGAAAGCCCAAAGAAAGTCCAAAGAAAGCCCAAAGAAAGGGGAAAAAAAGCCCAAAGAAAGGGGAAAGTAAGCGCAAAGAAAGGGGAAAGAAAGGCCAAAGGAAGCCCAAAGAAAGGCCAAAGGAAACCCAAAGAAAGGGGGAAGAACTCCCAAAGAAAGGGGAAACAAAGCCCAAAGAAAGAGGAAAGAAAGCTCAAAGAAAGGGGAAAGAAAGCATAAAAAAATGGGAAAGAAAGCCCAAAGAAATGGGAAAGAAAGGGGAAAGAAAGGGGAAGCAAAGCCAAAGAAAGGGGAAAGAAAGCCCAAAGAAATGGGAAAGAAAGCCCAAAGAAAGGAGAAAGAAAGCCCAAAGAAAGCCCACAGAAAGGGGAAAGAAAGCCCAAAGAAAGGGGAAAAAAAGCCCAAAGAAAGCCCAAAGAAAGTGGAAAGAAAGCTCAAAGAAAGGGGAAAGAAATCCCAAAGAAAGCCCAAAGAAAGGGGGAAGAAAGCACAAAGAAAGGGGAAAGAAAACCCAAGGAAAGGGGAAAGAAAGCCCAAATAAAGCCCAAAGAAAGCCCAAGGAAAGGGGAAAGAAAGCCCAAAGAAAGGGGAATGAAAGCCCAAAGAAAGGGGAAAGAAAGCCCAAAGAAAGGGGAAAGAAAGCCCAAAGAAAGGGGAAAGAAAGCCCAAAGAAAGGGGAAAGAAAGCCCAAAGAAAGCCCAAAGAAAGGGAAAGAAAGCCCAAAGAAAAGGGAGAGAAAGCCCAAAGAAAGGGGAAAGAAAGCCGAAAGAAAGCCCAAAGAAAGCCCAAAGAAAGGCGAAAGAAAGCACAAAGAAAGCCCAAAGAAAGCCCAAAGAAAGGGGAAAGAAAGCCCAAAGAAAGGGGAAAGAAAGCCCAAAGAAAGGGGAGAGAAATCCCAAAGACAGCCCAAAGAAAGCCGAAAGAGAGCCCAAAGAAAGGGGAAAAAAAGCCCAAAGAAAGCCCAAAGAATGGGGAAAGAAAGCCCAAAGAAAGGGGAAAGAAAGCCAAAAGAAAGGGGAAAGAAAGGGGAAAGAAAGCCCAAAGAAAGGGGAAAGAAAAGGGAAAGAAAGCCCAAAGAAAGGGAAAGAAAGGGGAAAGAAACCCCAAAGAAAGCCCAAAGAAAGGGGAAAGAAAGCCCAAAGAAAGCCCAAAGAAAGGGGAAATAAATCCCAAAGAAAGCCAAAGGAAAGGGGAAAGAAAGCCCAAAGAAAGGGAAAAGAAAGCCCAAAGAAAGGGGAAAGAAAGCCCAAAGAAAGGGGAAAGAGAGCCCAAAGAAAGCCCAAAGAAAGGGGAAAAAATCCCAAAGAAAGGGGAAAGAAAGCCCAAAGAAAGCCCAAAGTAAGGGAAAGAAAGCCCAAATAAAGGGGAAAGAAAGCCCAAAGAAAGGGGAAAGAAAGCCCAAAGAAAGCCCAAAGTAAGGGGAAAGAAAGCCCAAATAAAGGGGAAAGAAAGCCGAAGAAAGAGGAAAGAAAGCCCAAAGAAAGGGGAAAGAAAGCCCAAAGAAAAGGGAGAGAAAGCCCAAAGAAACAGGAAAGAAAGCCGAAAGAAAGCCCAAAGAAAGCCCAAAGAAAGGCGAAAGAAAGTACAAAGAAAGCCCAAAGAAAGCCCAATGAAAGAGGAAAGAAAGCCCAAAGAAAGGGGAAAGATATCCCAAAGAAAGGGGAAAGAAAGCCAAAGAAAGGGGAAAGAAAGCCCAAAGAAAGGGGAAAGAAAGCCCAAAGACAGCCAAAGAAAGCCCAAAGAGAGCCCAAAGAAAGGGGGAAAAAAGCCCAAAGAAAGCCCAAAGAAAGGGGAAAGAAAGACCAAAGAAAGGGGAAAGAAAGCCCAAAGAAAGCCCAAAGAAAGGGGAAAGAAAGCCCAAAGAAAGGGGAAAGAAAGGAGAAAGAAAGCCAAAAGAAAGGGGAAAGAAAGGGAAAAGAAAGGGGAAAGAAAGGGGAAAGAAAGGGGAAAGAAAGCCCAAAGAAACCCCAAGAGAGCCCAAAGAAAGCCCAAAAAAAGGGGAAAGAAAGCCCAAAGAAAGCCAAAGAAAGGGGAAAGAAAGCCCAAAGAAAGCCCAAAGAAAGCCCAAAGAAAGGGGAAAGAAAGCCCAAAGAAATGGGAAAGAAAGCCCAAGAAAGGGGAAAGAAAGCCCAAAGAAAGCCCAAAGAAAGGAGAGAGAAAGCCCAAAGAAAGCCCAAGGAAACGGGAAAGAAAGCCCAAAGAAAGGGGAAAGAAAGCCCAAATAAAACGCAAAGAAAGGGGAAAGAAAGGGGAAAGAAAGGGGAAAGAAAGGGGAAAGAAAGGGAAAGAACGGGGAAAGAAAGCCCAAAGAAAGGGGAAGGAAAGCCCAAAGAAAGCCCAAAGAAAGGGGAAAGAAAGCCCAAAGAAAGGGGAAAGAAAGCCCAAAGAAAGGGGAATGAAATCCCAAAGAAAGGGGAAAGATAGCACAAAGAAAGGCGAAAGAAAGCCCAAAGAAAGGGGAAGGAAAGCCCAAAGAAAGTGGGAAAGAATGCCCAAAGAAAGGGGAAAGAAAGACCAAAGAATGGGGAAAGAAAGCCCAAAGAAAAGGGAAAGAAAGCCCAAGGAAAGGGGAAAGAAAGCCCAAAGAAAGCCCAAAGAAAGCCCAAAGAAAGTCCAAAGAAAGCCAAAGAAAGGGAAAAAAAGCCCAAAGAAAGGGGAAAGAAAGCGCAAAGAAAGGGGAAAGAAAGGCCAAAGGAAGCCCAAAGAAAGGCCAAAGGAAGCCCAAAGAAAGGGGGAAGAACTCCCAAAGAAAGGGGATACAAAGCCCAAAGAAAGAGGAAAGAAAGCTCAAAGAAAGGGGAAAGAAAGCATAAAAAAAGGGGAAAGAAAGCTCAAAGAAATGGGAAAGAAAGCCCAAAGAAAGCCCACAGAAAGGGGAAAGAAAGCCCAAAGAAAACCCAAAGAAAGGGGAAAGAAAGGGGAAAGAATGGGGAAAGAAAGGGGAAAGAAAGGGGAAAGAAAGGAGAAAGAATGGGGAAAGAAAGGGGAAAGAAAGGGGAAAGAAATGGGAAAGAAAGGGGAAAGAAAGGGGAAAGGAAGCCCAAAGAAAGGGAAAAGAAAGGGGGGGGGAGGAAGAAAGCCCAAAGAAAGGGGAAAGAAAGCCCAAAGAAAGGGAAAAGAAAGCCCAAAGAAAGCCCAAAGAAAGCCCAAAGAAAGGGGAAAGAAAGCCCAAAGAAAGCCCAAAGAAAGCCCAAAGAAAGGGCAAACAAAGCCCAAAGAAAGGGGAAAGAAAGCCCAAAGAAAGGGGAAAGAAAGCCCAAAGAAAGGGGAAAGAAAGCCAAAAGAAAGGGGAAAGAAAGCCCAAAGAAAGCCCAAAGAAACGGGAAAGAAAGCCCAAAGAAATGGAAAGAAAGCCCAAAGAAAGCCCAAAGAAAGGGGAAAGAAAGCCAAAAGAAATGGGAAAGAAAGCCCAAAGAAAGGAGAAAGAAAGCCCAAAGAAATGGGAAAGAAAGCCCAAAGAAAGCTCAAAGAAAGCCCAAAAAAAGCCCAAAGAAAGGGGAAAGAAAGCCCAAAGAAAGCCCAAAGAAAGGAGAGAGAAAGCCCAAAGAAAGGAGAGAGAAAGCCCAAAGAAAGCCCAAGGAAACGGGAAAGAAAGCCCAAGAAAGTGGAAAGAAAGCCCAAATAAAACCCAAAGAAATGGGAAAGAAAGGGGAAAGAAAGGGGAAAGAAAGGGGAAAGAAAGGGGAAAGAAAGGGGAAAGAAAGGGGAAAGAAAGGGGAAAGAACGGGGAAAGAAAGCCCAAAGAAAGGGGAAAGAAAGCCCAAAGAAAGGGGAAAGAAAGCCCAAAGAAAGCCCAAAGAAAGTGGAAAGAAAGCTCAAAGAAAGGGGAAAGAAATCCCAAAGAAAGCCCAAAGAAAGGGGGAAGAAAGCCCAAAGAAAGGGGAAAGAAAACCCAAGGAAAGGGGAAAGAAAGCCCAAATAAAGCCCAAAGAAAGCCCAAGGAAAGGGGAAAGAAAGCCCAAAGAAAGCCCAAAGAAAGCTCAAAGAAAGGGGAAAGAAAGCCCAAAGAAAGGGGAATGAAAGCCCAAAGAAAGGGGAAAGAAAGCCCAAAGAAAGGGGAAAGAAAGCCCAAAGAAAGGGAAAGAAAGCCCAAAGAAAGGGGAAAGAAAGCCCAAAGAAAGCCCAAAGAAAGGGGAAAGAAAGCCCAAAGAAAAGGGAGAGAAAGCCCAAAGAAAGGGGAAAGAAAGCCGAAAGAAAGCCCAAAGAAAGCCCAAAGAAAGGCGAAAGAAAGCACAAAGAAAGCCCAAAGAAAGCCCAAAGAAAGGGGAAAGAAAGCCCAAAGAAAGGGGAAAGAAAGCCCAAAGAAAGGGGAGAGAAATCCCAAAGACAGCCCAAAGAAAGCCGAAAGAGAGCCCAAAGAAAGGGGAAAAAAAGCCCAAAGAAAGCCCAAAGAATGGGGAAAGAAAGCCCAAAGAAAGGGGAAAGAAAGCCCAAAGAAAGGGGAAAGAAAGGGGAAAGAAAGCCCAAGGAAAGGGGAAAGAAAAGGGAAAGAAAGCCCAAAGAAAGGGGAAAGAAAGGGGAAAGAAACCCCAAAGAAAGCCCAAAGAAAGGGGAAAGAAAGCCCAAAGAAAGCCCAAAGACAGGGGAAATAAATCCC
>NW_027043107.1:300000-392856 GCF_036013475.1 Columba livia
TTTTCCTGGCCTTGCCATGGTTTGTCCTTTTGACTTACCTTGCCTTGCCTTTCTTTGCCCTTTTGCCTGGCCTTGCATTGAGTTGCCCTTTTTCCTTCCCTTGCCATGCTTTGCCCTTTTGCCTTGCCTTGCTTTGCCATTTTGTCTTTCCTTGAATTGCCCTTTTGCCTTACCTTGCCTTGACTTGCTATACCCTTTTTCCTTTCCTTGTCTTGCTTTGCCATTTTGCCTTTCCTTGCATTGCCCTTTTGCATTCCCTTGCCTTGACTTACTTTGCCGTTTTGCCTTGCCTTGCTTTGCCCTTTTTCCTTGCCTTGCTTTGCCATTTTGCCTTTCCTTGCATTGCCATTTTGCCTTTGCTTGCATTGCCCTTTTGCCTTACCTTGCCTTGCTTTGCCCTTTTTCCTTGCCATGCCTTGCTTTGCCCTTTTGATTTGCATTGCATTGCCTTACTTTGACATTTTGCCTTGCCTGACTTGTCTTGCTTTTCCCTTTTGCTTTGCCTTGCCTTGCCTTTCCATGTCTTGCTTTGCCCTTTTGCCTTCCCTTGTCTTGCTTTACTTTTCCGTTTTGACTTGCCTTGCTTTGCCATTTTGCCTTCCCTTGCATTGCTTTTCTCGTTTGCCTTGCCTTGCCATGCTTTGCCCTTTTGCCTTGTCTGGCCTTGCTTTGGTTTGCCCTTTTGCCTTGATTTGCCTTGCCTTGATTTGCCCTTTTTCCCGGCCTTGCCTTGCATTGCCCTTTTGTCTTGCCTTGCCTTACCTTGCTTTGTACTTTTGCCTTGCTTTGCCTTGATTTGCCATTTTGCCTTCCCTTGTCTTACCTTGCTTTCCCCTTTTGCCTTGCCTTTGTTCTGACCTTTTGCCTTGCCGTGACATGCTTTGCTCTTTTTCCTTCCCTTGCTTTGAACTTTTCTCTTACCTTGCCTTGACTTGATTTTCCCTTTTGCCTTGCCTTCCCTTGCTTTGCTCTTTTGCCTTGCCTTCCCTTTCTTTGCCATTTTGCCTTCCCTTGTCTGACCTTGCTTTCCCCTTTTGCCTTGCCTTGCCTTCCTTTGCCCTTTTGTCTAGCTTTGCCTTGCTTTGCCCTTTTGCCTTACATTGCCTAGCCTTGCTTTGCAGTTTTCCCTTGCCTTGCCTTGCCCTTTTTCCTTGCCTTGTCTTGCCATGCTTTTCCCTTTTGCCTTGCCTTGCTTTGCCATTTTGCCTTTCCTTGCATTGCCCTTTTGCCTTACCTTGCCTTGCTTAGCCCTTTTCCCTTGCCTTGCCTTTCCATGCCTTGCTTTGCCCTTTTTCCTTGCCATGCCTTGCTTTGCCCTTTTGATTTGCATTACATTGCCTTACTTTGAAATTTTGCCTTGCCTAACCTTGTCTTGCTTTTCCCTTTTGCTTTGCCTTGCCTTGCCTTACCTTGTCTGGCTTTGCCCTTTTGCTTTGCCTTGCCTTGCCATGCTTTGCCCTTTTGCCTTGCCTTTCCTTGCCATGCTTTGCCCTTTTGCCATGCCTTGCTTTGCCCTTTTGCCTTGCCTTTCCTTTCCTTGCTTTTCCCTTTTGCCTTGCCTTCCCTTGCTTTGCTCTTTTGCCTTGCCTTCCCTTGTTTTGCTCTTTTGCCTTACCTTGCCTTGACTTGCTTTGCCCTTTTGCCTTGCCTTGCTTTGCCATTTTGCCTTTCCTTGCATTGCCCTTTTGCCTCACCTTGCCTTGCCTTGCTTTTCCCTTTTGCTTTGCCTTGCCTTGCCTTTCCATGTCTTGCTTTTCCCTTTTGCCTTCCCTTGCCTTGCTTTACTTTTCCTTTTTGCCTTGCCTTGCTTTGCTCTTTTGCCTTCTCTTGCCTTGCCTTACTTTGCCGTTTTGCCTTGACTTGCTTTGCCCTTTTGCCTTGCCTTGCCTTGTTTTGCCGTTTTGATTTGCCTTGCATTGCCTTACTTTCATCTTTACCTTGCCTTGACGTGTCTTGCTTATCCTTTTGCCTTGCCTTGCTTTGCTTTCCCCTTTTGCCTTGCCTTTCCTTGCCTTGCTTTGCCCTTTTCCCTTGCCTTGCCTTGCCTTTCCATGCCTTGCTTTGCCCTTTTTCCTTGCCATGCCTTGCTTTGCCCTTTTGATTTGCATTGCATTGCCTTACTTTGACATTTTGCCTTGCCTTACCTTGTCTTGCTTTGTCCTTTTGCTTTGCCTTGCCTTGCCTTTCCATGTCTTTGCTTTGCCCTTTTGCCTTCCCTTGTCTTGCTTTACTTTTCCGTTTTGACTTGCCTTGCTTTGCCCTTTTGCATTCCCTTGCCTTGCCTTATTTTGCCGTTTTGCCTTGCCTTGCTTTGCCCTTTTTCCTTGCCATGCCTTGCTTTGCCATTTTGATTTGCCTTACATTGCCTTACTTTGACATTTTACCTTGCCTTTCCTTGCCTTGCTTTGCCCTTTTGTCTTGCCTTGCCTTGCCTTGCTTTGCCATTTTCCCTTGCCTTGCTTTCCCCTTTTGCCTTGCCTTTCCTTGCTTTGGCCTTTTTCCTGGCCTTGCCATGGTTTGTCCTTTTGACTTACCTTGCCTTGCCTTTCTTTGCCCTTTTGCCTGGCCTTGCATTGAGTTGCCCTTTTTCATTGCCTTGCCTTGCCATGCTTTGCCCTTTTGCCTTGCCTTGCTTTGACATTTTGCCTTTCCTTGAATTGCCCTTTTGCCTTACTTTGCCTTGACTTGCTATACCCTTTTTCCTTGCCTTGTCTTGCTTTGCCATTTTGCCTTTCCTTGCATTGCCCTTTTGCCTTACCTTGCCTTGACATGCTTTGCCCTTTTGCCTTCCCTTGCCTTGCCTTTCCATGCCTTGCTTTGCCCCTTTGCCTTACCTTGCCTTGCTTTGCCCTTTTGCCTTGCCATACTTTGCCTCTTTGCCTTGTCTTGCCTTGCCTTCCTTTCTCCTTTCTCCTTCCTTTCTCCTACATTGCCTTACTTTCACATTTTGCCTTGCCTTACCTTGTCTTGCTATGCCCTTTTGCTTTGCCTTGCCTTGCCATGCTTTGCCCATTTGCCTTCCCTTGCCTTGACTTACTTTGCCGTTTTGCCTTGCCTTGCTTTGCCCTTTTTCCTTGCCTTGCTTTGCCATTTTGCCTTTCCTTGCATTGCCATTTTGCCTTTGCTTGCATTGCCCTTTTGCCTTACCTTGCCTTGCTTTGCCCTTTTTCCTTGCCATGCCTTGCTTTGCCCTTTTGATTTGCATTGCATTGCCTTACTTTGACATTTTGCCTTGCCTGACTTGTCTTGCTTTTCCCTTTTGCTTTGCCTTGCCTTGCCTTTCCATGTCTTGCTTTGCCCTTTTGCCTTCCCTTGTCTTGCTTTACTTTTCCGTTTTGACTTGCCTTGCTTTGCCCTTTTGCATTCCCTTGCCTTGCCTTACTTTAACATTTTTCCGTGCCTTACCTTGTCTGGCTTTGCCTTGCCTTGACATGCTTTGCCCTTTTGCCTTGCATTTCCTTGCCATGCTTTGCCCTTTTGCCATGCCTTGCTTTCCCTTTTGCCTTGCCTTTCCTTTCCTTCCTTTTCCCTTTTGCCTTGCCTTCCCTTGCTTTGCTCTTTTGCCTTGCCTTCCCTTGTTTTTCCCTTTTGCCTTACCTTGCCTTGACTTGCTTTGCCATTTTGCCTTGCCTTGCTTTGCCATTTTGCCTTTCCTTGCATTGCCCTTTTGCCTCACCTTGCCTTGCCTTGCTTTTCCCTTTTGCTTTGCCTTGCCTTGCCTTTCCATGTCTTGCTTTTCCCTTTTGCCTTCCCTTGCCTTGCTTTACTTTTCCTTTTTGCCTTGCCTTGCTTTGCTCTTTTGCCTTCTCTTGCCTTGCCTTACTTTGCCGTTTTGCCTTGCCTTGCTTTGCCCTTTTGCCTTGCCTTGCCTTGTTTTGCCGTCTTGAATTGCCTTGCATTGCCTTACTTTCATCTTTGCCTTGCCTTGACGTCTCTTCCTTATCCTTTTGCCTTGCCTTGCTTTGCTTTCCCCTTTTGCCTTGCCTTTCCTTGCCTTGCTTTACCCTTTTGCCTTCCCTTGCCTTGCCTTTCCATGCCTTGCTTTGCCCCTTTGCCTTACCTTGCCTTGCTTTGCCCTTTTGCCTTGCCTTGCTTTGCCTCTTTGCCTTGTCTTGCCTTGCCTTCCTTTCTCCTTTTGCCCTGATTTGCCTTGCCTTTCTTTTGACCTTTTGCCTTGCCTTGCATTGCCATGCTTTGCTCTTTTTCCTTGCCTTGCTTTGCCCTTTTGTCTTGCCTTGCCTTGCCTTGCTTTGCCATTTTCCCTTGCCTTGCTTTCCCCTTTTGCCTTGCCTTTCCTTGCTTTGGCCTTTTTCCTGGCCTTGCCATGGTTTGTCCTTTTGACTTACCTTGCCTTGCCATGCTTTGCCCTTTTGCCTGGCCTTGCATTGAGTTGCCCTTTTTCATTGCCTTGCCTTGCCATGCTTTGCCCTTTTGACTTGCCTTGCTTTGCCCTTTTGCCTTGCTTTGCCTTGTTATGCTTTGCCCTTTTGCCTTGCCTTGCTTTGCCATTTTGCCTTTCCTTGAATTGCCCTTTTGCCTTACTTTGCCTTGACTTGCTATACCCTTTTTCCTTGCCTTGCCTTGTCATACTTTGCCATTTTGACTTGCTTTGCTTTGCCCTCTTGCCTTGCTTTGCCATTTTGCCTTTCCTTGAATTGCCCTTTTGCCTTACCTTTCCTTGACTTGCTATACCCTTTTTCCTTGCCTTGCCTTGTCATACTTTGCCATTTTGACTTGCTTTGCTTTGCCCTTTTGCCTTGCCTTGCTTTGCCATTTTGCCTTTCCTTGAATTGCCCTTTTGCCTTACCTTGCCTTGACTTGCTATACCCTTTTTCCTAGCCTTGCCTTGTCATGCTTTGCCCTTTTGACTTTCCTTACTTTGCCCTTTTGCTTTGCCTTGCCTTGCCATGCTTTGCCCTTTTGCCTTGCCTTTCCTTGCCATGCTTTGCCCTTTTGCCATGCCTTGCTTTGCCCTTTTGCCTTGCCTTTCCTTTCCTTGCTTTTCCCTTTTGCCTTGCCTTCCCTGCTTTGCTCTTTTGCCTTGCCTTCCCTTGTTTTGCTCTTTTGCCTTACCTTGCCTTGACTTGCTTTGCCCTTTTGCCTTGCCTTGCTTTGCCATTTTGCCTTTCCTTGCATTGCCCTTTTGCCTCACCTTGCCTTGCCTTGCTTTTCCCTTTTGCTTTGCCTTGCCTTGCCTTTCCATGTCTTGCTTTTCCCTTTTGCCTTCCCTTGCCTTGCTTTACTTTTCCTTTTTGCCTTGCCTTGCTTTGCTCTTTTGCCTTCTCTTGCCTTGCCTTACTTTGCCGTTTTGCCTTGACTTGCTTTGCCCTTTTGCCTTGCCTTGCCTTGTTTTGCCGTTTTGATTTGCCTTGCATTGCCTTACTTTCATCTTTACCTTGCCTTGACGTGTCTTGCTTATCCTTTTGCCTTGCCTTGCTTTGCTTTCCCCTTTTGCCTTGCCTTTCCTTGCCTTGCTTTGCCCTTTTCCCTTGCCTTGCCTTGCCTTTCCATGCCTTGCTTTGCCCTTTTTCCTTGCCATGCCTTGCTTTGCCCTTTTGATTTGCATTGCATTGCCTTACTTTGACATTTTGCCTTGCCTTACCTTGTCTTGCTTTGTCCTTTTGCTTTGCCTTGCCTTGCCTTTCCATGTCTTTGCTTTGCCCTTTTGCCTTCCCTTGTCTTGCTTTACTTTTCCGTTTTGACTTGCCTTGCTTTGCCCTTTTTCCTTGCCATGCCTTGCTTTGCCATTTTGATTTGCCTTACATTGCCTTACTTTGACATTTTACCTTGCCTTTCCTTGCCTTGCTTTGCCCTTTTGTCTTGCCTTGCCTTGCCTTGCTTTGCCATTTTCCCTTGCCTTGCTTTCCCCTTTTGCCTTGCCTTTCCTTGCTTTGGCCTTTTTCCTGGCCTTGCCATGGTTTGTCCTTTTGACTTACCTTGCCTTGCCTTTCTTTGCCCTTTTGCCTGGCCTTGCATTGAGTTGCCCTTTTTCATTGCCTTGCCTTGCCATGCTTTGCCCTTTTGCCTTGCCTTGCTTTGACATTTTGCCTTTCCTTGAATTGCCCTTTTGCCTTACTTTGCCTTGACTTGCTATACCCTTTTTCCTTGCCTTGTCTTGCTTTGCCATTTTGCCTTTCCTTGCATTGCCCTTTTGCCTTACCTTGCCTTGACATGCTTTGCCCTTTTGCCCTCCCTTGCCTTGCCTTTCCATGCTTTGCTTTGCCCCTTTGCCTTACCTTGCCTTGCTTTGCCCTTTTGCCTTGCCATACTTTGCCTCTTTGCCTTGCCTTGCCTTGCCTTCCTTTCTCCTTTCTCCTTCCTTTCTCCTACATTGCTTTACTTTCACATTTTGCCTTGCCTTACCTTGTCTTGCTTTGCCCTTTTGCTTTGCCTTGCCTTGCCAGGCTTTGCCCATTTGCCTTCCCTTGCCTTTGCCTTTCCATGCCTTGCTTTGCCCCTTTGCCTTACCTTGCCTTGCTATGCCCTTTTGCCTTGCCTTGCTTTGTCTCTTTGCCTTGTCTTGCCTTGCCTTCCTTTCTCCTTTTGCCCTGATTTGCCTTGCCTTTCTTTTGACCTTTTGCCTTGCCTTGCCTTGCCTTGCCATGCTTTGCTCTTTTTCCTTGCCTTGCTTTGCCCTTTTGTCTTGCCTTGCCTTGCCTTGCTTTGCCATTTTCCCTTGCCTTGCTTTCCCCTTTTGCCTTGCCTTTCCTTGCTTTGGCCTTTTTCCTGGCCTTGCCATGGTTTGTCCTTTTGACTTACCTTGCCTTGCCTTTCTTTGCCCTTTTGCCTGGCCTTGCATTGAGTTGCCCTTTTTCCTTCCCTTGCCATGCTTTGCCCTTTTGCCTTGCCTTGCTTTGCCATTTTGTCTTTCCTTGAATTGCCCTTTTGCCTTACCTTGCCTTGACTTGCTATACCCTTTTTCCTTTCCTTGTCTTGCTTTGCCATTTTGCCTTTCCTTGCATTGCCCTTTTGCCTTACCTTGCCTTGACATGCTTTGCCCTTTTGCCTTGCCTTGCCTTGTCATGCTTTGCCCTTTTGACTTGCTTTGCTTTGCCCTTTTGCCTTGCCTTTCCTTGTTTTGCCGTTTTGAATTGCCTTGCATTGCCTTACTTTCATCTTTGCCTTGCCTTGACATGTCTTCCTTATCCTTTTGCCTTGCCTTGCTTTGCTTTCCCCTTTTGCCTTCCCTTTCCTTGCCTTTCTTTACCCTTTTGCCTTCCCTTGCCTTGCCTTTCCATGCCTTGCTTTGCCCCTTTGCCTTACCTTGCCTTGCTTTGCCCTTTTGCCTTGCCATACTTTGCCTCTTTGCCTTGTCTTGCCTTGCCTTCCTTTCTCCTTTCTCCTTCCTTTCTCCTACATTGCCTTACTTTCACATTTTGCCTTGCCTTACCTTGTCTTGCTTTGCCCTTTTGCTTTGCCTTGCCTTGCCATGCTTTGCCCATTTGCCTTCCCTTGTCTTGCTTTACTTTTCCGTTTTGACTTGCCTTGCTTTGCCCTTTTGCATTCCCTTGCCTTGACTTACTTTGCCGTTTTGCCTTGCCTTGCTTTGCCCTTTTTCCTTGCCTTGCTTTGCCATTTTGCCTTTCCTTGCATTGCCATTTTGCCTTTGCTTGCATTGCCCTTTTGCCTTACCTTGCCTTGCTTTGCCCTTTTTCCTTGCCATGCCTTGCTTTGCCCTTTTGATTTGCATTGCATTGCCTTACTTTGACATTTTGCCTTGCCTGACTTGTCTTGCTTTTCCCTTTTGCTTTGCCTTGCCTTGCCTTTCCATGTCTTGCTTTGCCCTTTTGCCTTCCCTTGTCTTGCTTTACTTTTCCGTTTTGACTTGCCTTGCTTTGCCCTTTTGCATTCCCTTGCCTTGCCTTACTTTAACATTTTTCCGTGCCTTACCTTGTCTGGCTTTGCCTTGCCTTGACATGCTTTGCCCTTTTGCCTTGCATTTCCTTGCCATGCTTTGCCCTTTTGCCATGCCTTGCTTTCCCTTTTGCCTTGCCTTTCCTTTCCTTCCTTTTCCCTTTTGCCTTGCCTTCCCTTGCTTTGCTCTTTTGCCTTGCCTTCCCTTGTTTTTCCCTTTTGCCTTACCTTGCCTTGACTTGCTTTGCCATTTTGCCTTGCCTTGCTTTGCCATTTTGCCTTTCCTTGCATTGCCCTTTTGCCTCACCTTGCCTTGCCTTGCTTTTCCCTTTTGCTTTGCCTTGCCTTGCCTTTCCATGTCTTGCTTTTCCCTTTTGCCTTCCCTTGCCTTGCTTTACTTTTCCTTTTTGCCTTGCCTTGCTTTGCTCTTTTGCCTTCTCTTGCCTTGCCTTACTTTGCCGTTTTGCCTTGCCTTGCTTTGCCCTTTTGCCTTGCCTTGCCTTGTTTTGCCGTCTTGAATTGCCTTGCATTGCCTTACTTTCATCTTTGCCTTGCCTTGACGTCTCTTCCTTATCCTTTTGCCTTGCCTTGCTTTGCTTTCCCCTTTTGCCTTGCCTTTCCTTGCCTTGCTTTACCCTTTTGCCTTCCCTTGCCTTGCCTTTCCATGCCTTGCTTTGCCCCTTTGCCTTACCTTGCCTTGCTTTGCCCTTTTGCCTTGCCTTGCTTTGCCTCTTTGCCTTGTCTTGCCTTGCCTTCCTTTCTCCTTTTGCCCTGATTTGCCTTGCCTTTCTTTTGACCTTTTGCCTTGCCTTGCATTGCCATGCTTTGCTCTTTTTCCTTGCCTTGCTTTGCCCTTTTGTCTTGCCTTGCCTTGCCTTGCTTTGCCATTTTCCCTTGCCTTGCTTTCCCCTTTTGCCTTGCCTTTCCTTGCTTTGGCCTTTTTCCTGGCCTTGCCATGGTTTGTCCTTTTGACTTACCTTGCCTTGCCATGCTTTGCCCTTTTGCCTGGCCTTGCATTGAGTTGCCCTTTTTCATTGCCTTGCCTTGCCATGCTTTGCCCTTTTGACTTGCCTTGCTTTGCCCTTTTGCCTTGCTTTGCCTTGTTATGCTTTGCCCTTTTGCCTTGCCTTGCTTTGCCATTTTGCCTTTCCTTGAATTGCCCTTTTGCCTTACTTTGCCTTGACTTGCTATACCCTTTTTCCTTGCCTTGCCTTGTCATACTTTGCCATTTTGACTTGCTTTGCTTTGCCCTCTTGCCTTGCTTTGCCATTTTGCCTTTCCTTGAATTGCCCTTTTGCCTTACCTTTCCTTGACTTGCTATACCCTTTTTCCTTGCCTTGCCTTGTCATACTTTGCCATTTTGACTTGCTTTGCTTTGCCCTTTTGCCTTGCCTTGCTTTGCCATTTTGCCTTTCCTTGAATTGCCCTTTTGCCTTACCTTGCCTTGACTTGCTATACCCTTTTTCCTAGCCTTGCCTTGTCATGCTTTGCCCTTTTGACTTTCCTTACTTTGCCCTTTTGCTTTGCCTTGCCTTGCCATGCTTTGCCCTTTTGCCTTGCCTTTCCTTGCCATGCTTTGCCCTTTTGCCATGCCTTGCTTTGCCCTTTTGCCTTGCCTTTCCTTTCCTTGCTTTTCCCTTTTGCCTTGCCTTCCCTGCTTTGCTCTTTTGCCTTGCCTTCCCTTGTTTTGCTCTTTTGCCTTACCTTGCCTTGACTTGCTTTGCCCTTTTGCCTTGCCTTGCTTTGCCATTTTGCCTTTCCTTGCATTGCCCTTTTGCCTCACCTTGCCTTGCCTTGCTTTTCCCTTTTGCTTTGCCTTGCCTTGCCTTTCCATGTCTTGCTTTTCCCTTTTGCCTTCCCTTGCCTTGCTTTACTTTTCCTTTTTGCCTTGCCTTGCTTTGCTCTTTTGCCTTCTCTTGCCTTGCCTTACTTTGCCGTTTTGCCTTGACTTGCTTTGCCCTTTTGCCTTGCCTTGCCTTGTTTTGCCGTTTTGATTTGCCTTGCATTGCCTTACTTTCATCTTTACCTTGCCTTGACGTGTCTTGCTTATCCTTTTGCCTTGCCTTGCTTTGCTTTCCCCTTTTGCCTTGCCTTTCCTTGCCTTGCTTTGCCCTTTTCCCTTGCCTTGCCTTGCCTTTCCATGCCTTGCTTTGCCCTTTTTCCTTGCCATGCCTTGCTTTGCCCTTTTGATTTGCATTGCATTGCCTTACTTTGACATTTTGCCTTGCCTTACCTTGTCTTGCTTTGTCCTTTTGCTTTGCCTTGCCTTGCCTTTCCATGTCTTTGCTTTGCCCTTTTGCCTTCCCTTGTCTTGCTTTACTTTTCCGTTTTGACTTGCCTTGCTTTGCCCTTTTTCCTTGCCATGCCTTGCTTTGCCATTTTGATTTGCCTTACATTGCCTTACTTTGACATTTTACCTTGCCTTTCCTTGCCTTGCTTTGCCCTTTTGTCTTGCCTTGCCTTGCCTTGCTTTGCCATTTTCCCTTGCCTTGCTTTCCCCTTTTGCCTTGCCTTTCCTTGCTTTGGCCTTTTTCCTGGCCTTGCCATGGTTTGTCCTTTTGACTTACCTTGCCTTGCCTTTCTTTGCCCTTTTGCCTGGCCTTGCATTGAGTTGCCCTTTTTCATTGCCTTGCCTTGCCATGCTTTGCCCTTTTGCCTTGCCTTGCTTTGACATTTTGCCTTTCCTTGAATTGCCCTTTTGCCTTACTTTGCCTTGACTTGCTATACCCTTTTTCCTTGCCTTGTCTTGCTTTGCCATTTTGCCTTTCCTTGCATTGCCCTTTTGCCTTACCTTGCCTTGACATGCTTTGCCCTTTTGCCTTCCCTTGCCTTGCCTTTCCATGCTTTGCTTTGCCCCTTTGCCTTACCTTGCCTTGCTTTGCCCTTTTGCCTTGCCATACTTTGCCTCTTTGCCTTGCCTTGCCTTGCCTTCCTTTCTCCTTTCTCCTTCCTTTCTCCTACATTGCTTTACTTTCACATTTTGCCTTGCCTTACCTTGTCTTGCTTTGCCCTTTTGCTTTGCCTTGCCTTGCCAGGCTTTGCCCATTTGCCTTCCCTTGCCTTTGCCTTTCCATGCCTTGCTTTGCCCCTTTGCCTTACCTTGCCTTGCTATGCCCTTTTGCCTTGCCTTGCTTTGTCTCTTTGCCTTGTCTTGCCTTGCCTTCCTTTCTCCTTTTGCCCTGATTTGCCTTGCCTTTCTTTTGACCTTTTGCCTTGCCTTGCCTTGCCTTGCCATGCTTTGCTCTTTTTCCTTGCCTTGCTTTGCCCTTTTGTCTTGCCTTGCCTTGCCTTGCTTTGCCATTTTCCCTTGCCTTGCTTTCCCCTTTTGCCTTGCCTTTCCTTGCTTTGGCCTTTTTCCTGGCCTTGCCATGGTTTGTCCTTTTGACTTACCTTGCCTTGCCTTTCTTTGCCCTTTTGCCTGGCCTTGCATTGAGTTGCCCTTTTTCCTTCCCTTGCCATGCTTTGCCCTTTTGCCTTGCCTTGCTTTGCCATTTTGTCTTTCCTTGAATTGCCCTTTTGCCTTACCTTGCCTTGACTTGCTATACCCTTTTTCCTTTCCTTGTCTTGCTTTGCCATTTTGCCTTTCCTTGCATTGCCCTTTTGCCTTACCTTGCCTTGACATGCTTTGCCCTTTTGCCTTGCCTTGCCTTGTCATGCTTTGCCCTTTTGACTTGCTTTGCTTTGCCCTTTTGCCTTGCCTTTCCTTGTTTTGCCGTTTTGAATTGCCTTGCATTGCCTTACTTTCATCTTTGCCTTGCCTTGACATGTCTTCCTTATCCTTTTGCCTTGCCTTGCTTTGCTTTCCCCTTTTGCCTTCCCTTTCCTTGCCTTTCTTTACCCTTTTGCCTTCCCTTGCCTTGCCTTTCCATGCCTTGCTTTGCCCCTTTGCCTTACCTTGCCTTGCTTTGCCCTTTTGCCTTGCCATACTTTGCCTCTTTGCCTTGTCTTGCCTTGCCTTCCTTTCTCCTTTCTCCTTCCTTTCTCCTACATTGCCTTACTTTCACATTTTGCCTTGCCTTACCTTGTCTTGCTTTGCCCTTTTGCTTTGCCTTGCCTTGCCATGCTTTGCCCATTTGCCTTCCCTTGTCTTGCTTTACTTTTCCGTTTTGACTTGCCTTGCTTTGCCCTTTTGCATTCCCTTGCCTTGACTTACTTTGCCGTTTTGCCTTGCCTTGCTTTGCCCTTTTTCCTTGCCTTGCTTTGCCATTTTGCCTTTCCTTGCATTGCCATTTTGCCTTTGCTTGCATTGCCCTTTTGCCTTACCTTGCCTTGCTTTGCCCTTTTTCCTTGCCATGCCTTGCTTTGCCCTTTTGATTTGCATTGCATTGCCTTACTTTGACATTTTGCCTTGCCTGACTTGTCTTGCTTTTCCCTTTTGCTTTGCCTTGCCTTGCCTTTCCATGTCTTGCTTTGCCCTTTTGCCTTCCCTTGTCTTGCTTTACTTTTCCGTTTTGACTTGCCTTGCTTTGCCCTTTTGCATTCCCTTGCCTTGCCTTACTTTAACATTTTTCCGTGCCTTACCTTGTCTGGCTTTGCCTTGCCTTGACATGCTTTGCCCTTTTGCCTTGCATTTCCTTGCCATGCTTTGCCCTTTTGCCATGCCTTGCTTTCCCTTTTGCCTTGCCTTTCCTTTCCTTCCTTTTCCCTTTTGCCTTGCCTTCCCTTGCTTTGCTCTTTTGCCTTGCCTTCCCTTGTTTTTCCCTTTTGCCTTACCTTGCCTTGACTTGCTTTGCCATTTTGCCTTGCCTTGCTTTGCCATTTTGCCTTTCCTTGCATTGCCCTTTTGCCTCACCTTGCCTTGCCTTGCTTTTCCCTTTTGCTTTGCCTTGCCTTGCCTTTCCATGTCTTGCTTTTCCCTTTTGCCTTCCCTTGCCTTGCTTTACTTTTCCTTTTTGCCTTGCCTTGCTTTGCTCTTTTGCCTTCTCTTGCCTTGCCTTACTTTGCCGTTTTGCCTTGCCTTGCTTTGCCCTTTTGCCTTGCCTTGCCTTGTTTTGCCGTCTTGAATTGCCTTGCATTGCCTTACTTTCATCTTTGCCTTGCCTTGACGTCTCTTCCTTATCCTTTTGCCTTGCCTTGCTTTGCTTTCCCCTTTTGCCTTGCCTTTCCTTGCCTTGCTTTACCCTTTTGCCTTCCCTTGCCTTGCCTTTCCATGCCTTGCTTTGCCCCTTTGCCTTACCTTGCCTTGCTTTGCCCTTTTGCCTTGCCTTGCTTTGCCTCTTTGCCTTGTCTTGCCTTGCCTTCCTTTCTCCTTTTGCCCTGATTTGCCTTGCCTTTCTTTTGACCTTTTGCCTTGCCTTGCATTGCCATGCTTTGCTCTTTTTCCTTGCCTTGCTTTGCCCTTTTGTCTTGCCTTGCCTTGCCTTGCTTTGCCATTTTCCCTTGCCTTGCTTTCCCCTTTTGCCTTGCCTTTCCTTGCTTTGGCCTTTTTCCTGGCCTTGCCATGGTTTGTCCTTTTGACTTGCCTTGCTTTGCCCTTTTGCCTTGCTTTGCCTTGTTATGCTTTGCCCTTTTGCCTTGCCTTGCTTTGCCATTTTGCCTTTCCTTGAATTGCCCTTTTGCCTTACTTTGCCTTGACTTGCTATACCCTTTTTCCTTGCCTTGCCTTGTCATACTTTGCCATTTTGACTTGCTTTGCTTTGCCCTCTTGCCTTGCTTTGCCATTTTGCCTTTCCTTGAATTGCCCTTTTGCCTTACCTTTCCTTGACTTGCTATACCCTTTTTCCTTGCCTTGCCTTGTCATACTTTGCCATTTTGACTTGCTTTGCTTTGCCCTTTTGCCTTGCCTTGCTTTGCCATTTTGCCTTTCCTTGAATTGCCCTTTTGCCTTACCTTGCCTTGACTTGCTATACCCTTTTTCCTAGCCTTGCCTTGTCATGCTTTGCCCTTTTGACTTTCCTTACTTTGCCCTTTTGCTTTGCCTTGCCTTGCCATGCTTTGCCCTTTTGCCTTGCCTTTCCTTGCCATGCTTTGCCCTTTTGCCATGCCTTGCTTTGCCCTTTTGCCTTGCCTTTCCTTTCCTTGCTTTTCCCTTTTGCCTTGCCTTCCCTGCTTTGCTCTTTTGCCTTGCCTTCCCTTGTTTTGCTCTTTTGCCTTACCTTGCCTTGACTTGCTTTGCCCTTTTGCCTTGCCTTGCTTTGCCATTTTGCCTTTCCTTGCATTGCCCTTTTGCCTCACCTTGCCTTGCCTTGCTTTTCCCTTTTGCTTTGCCTTGCCTTGCCTTTCCATGTCTTGCTTTTCCCTTTTGCCTTCCCTTGCCTTGCTTTACTTTTCCTTTTTGCCTTGCCTTGCTTTGCTCTTTTGCCTTCTCTTGCCTTGCCTTACTTTGCCGTTTTGCCTTGACTTGCTTTGCCCTTTTGCCTTGCCTTGCCTTGTTTTGCCGTTTTGATTTGCCTTGCATTGCCTTACTTTCATCTTTACCTTGCCTTGACGTGTCTTGCTTATCCTTTTGCCTTGCCTTGCTTTGCTTTCCCCTTTTGCCTTGCCTTTCCTTGCCTTGCTTTGCCCTTTTCCCTTGCCTTGCCTTGCCTTTCCATGCCTTGCTTTGCCCTTTTTCCTTGCCATGCCTTGCTTTGCCCTTTTGATTTGCATTGCATTGCCTTACTTTGACATTTTGCCTTGCCTTACCTTGTCTTGCTTTGTCCTTTTGCTTTGCCTTGCCTTGCCTTTCCATGTCTTTGCTTTGCCCTTTTGCCTTCCCTTGTCTTGCTTTACTTTTCCGTTTTGACTTGCCTTGCTTTGCCCTTTTTCCTTGCCATGCCTTGCTTTGCCATTTTGATTTGCCTTACATTGCCTTACTTTGACATTTTACCTTGCCTTTCCTTGCCTTGCTTTGCCCTTTTGTCTTGCCTTGCCTTGCCTTGCTTTGCCATTTTCCCTTGCCTTGCTTTCCCCTTTTGCCTTGCCTTTCCTTGCTTTGGCCTTTTTCCTGGCCTTGCCATGGTTTGTCCTTTTGACTTACCTTGCCTTGCCTTTCTTTGCCCTTTTGCCTGGCCTTGCATTGAGTTGCCCTTTTTCATTGCCTTGCCTTGCCATGCTTTGCCCTTTTGCCTTGCCTTGCTTTGACATTTTGCCTTTCCTTGAATTGCCCTTTTGCCTTACTTTGCCTTGACTTGCTATACCCTTTTTCCTTGCCTTGTCTTGCTTTGCCATTTTGCCTTTCCTTGCATTGCCCTTTTGCCTTACCTTGCCTTGACATGCTTTGCCCTTTTGCCTTCCCTTGCCTTGCCTTTCCATGCTTTGCTTTGCCCCTTTGCCTTACCTTGCCTTGCTTTGCCCTTTTGCCTTGCCATACTTTGCCTCTTTGCCTTGCCTTGCCTTGCCTTCCTTTCTCCTTTCTCCTTCCTTTCTCCTACATTGCTTTACTTTCACATTTTGCCTTGCCTTACCTTGTCTTGCTTTGCCCTTTTGCTTTGCCTTGCCTTGCCAGGCTTTGCCCATTTGCCTTCCCTTGCCTTTGCCTTTCCATGCCTTGCTTTGCCCCTTTGCCTTACCTTGCCTTGCTATGCCCTTTTGCCTTGCCTTGCTTTGTCTCTTTGCCTTGTCTTGCCTTGCCTTCCTTTCTCCTTTTGCCCTGATTTGCCTTGCCTTTCTTTTGACCTTTTGCCTTGCCTTGCCTTGCCTTGCCATGCTTTGCTCTTTTTCCTTGCCTTGCTTTGCCCTTTTGTCTTGCCTTGCCTTGCCTTGCTTTGCCATTTTCCCTTGCCTTGCTTTCCCCTTTTGCCTTGCCTTTCCTTGCTTTGGCCTTTTTCCTGGCCTTGCCATGGTTTGTCCTTTTGACTTACCTTGCCTTGCCTTTCTTTGCCCTTTTGCCTGGCCTTGCATTGAGTTGCCCTTTTTCCTTCCCTTGCCATGCTTTGCCCTTTTGCCTTGCCTTGCTTTGCCATTTTGTCTTTCCTTGAATTGCCCTTTTGCCTTACCTTGCCTTGACTTGCTATACCCTTTTTCCTTTCCTTGTCTTGCTTTGCCATTTTGCCTTTCCTTGCATTGCCCTTTTGCATTCCCTTGCCTTGACTTACTTTGCCGTTTTGCCTTGCCTTGCTTTGCCCTTTTTCCTTGCCTTGCTTTGCCATTTTGCCTTTCCTTGCATTGCCATTTTGCCTTTGCTTGCATTGCCCTTTTGCCTTACCTTGCCTTGCTTTGCCCTTTTTCCTTGCCATGCCTTGCTTTGCCCTTTTGATTTGCATTGCATTGCCTTACTTTGACATTTTGCCTTGCCTGACTTGTCTTGCTTTTCCCTTTTGCTTTGCCTTGCCTTGCCTTTCCATGTCTTGCTTTGCCCTTTTGCCTTCCCTTGTCTTGCTTTACTTTTCCGTTTTGACTTGCCTTGCTTTGCCATTTTGCCTTCCCTTGCATTGCTTTTCTCGTTTGCCTTGCCTTGCCATGCTTTGCCCTTTTGCCTTGTCTGGCCTTGCTTTGGTTTGCCCTTTTGCCTTGATTTGCCTTGCCTTGATTTGCCCTTTTTCCCGGCCTTGCCTTGCATTGCCCTTTTGTCTTGCCTTGCCTTACCTTGCTTTGTACTTTTGCCTTGCTTTGCCTTGATTTGCCATTTTGCCTTCCCTTGTCTTACCTTGCTTTCCCCTTTTGCCTTGCCTTTGTTCTGACCTTTTGCCTTGCCGTGACATGCTTTGCTCTTTTTCCTTCCCTTGCTTTGAACTTTTCTCTTACCTTGCCTTGACTTGATTTTCCCTTTTGCCTTGCCTTCCCTTGCTTTGCTCTTTTGCCTTGCCTTCCCTTTCTTTGCCATTTTGCCTTCCCTTGTCTGACCTTGCTTTCCCCTTTTGCCTTGCCTTGCCTTCCTTTGCCCTTTTGTCTAGCTTTGCCTTGCTTTGCCCTTTTGCCTTACATTGCCTAGCCTTGCTTTGCAGTTTTCCCTTGCCTTGCCTTGCCCTTTTTCCTTGCCTTGTCTTGCCATGCTTTTCCCTTTTGCCTTGCCTTGCTTTGCCATTTTGCCTTTCCTTGCATTGCCCTTTTGCCTTACCTTGCCTTGCTTAGCCCTTTTCCCTTGCCTTGCCTTTCCATGCCTTGCTTTGCCCTTTTTCCTTGCCATGCCTTGCTTTGCCCTTTTGATTTGCATTACATTGCCTTACTTTGAAATTTTGCCTTGCCTAACCTTGTCTTGCTTTTCCCTTTTGCTTTGCCTTGCCTTGCCTTACCTTGTCTGGCTTTGCCCTTTTGCTTTGCCTTGCCTTGCCATGCTTTGCCCTTTTGCCTTGCCTTTCCTTGCCATGCTTTGCCCTTTTGCCATGCCTTGCTTTGCCCTTTTGCCTTGCCTTTCCTTTCCTTGCTTTTCCCTTTTGCCTTGCCTTCCCTTGCTTTGCTCTTTTGCCTTGCCTTCCCTTGTTTTGCTCTTTTGCCTTACCTTGCCTTGACTTGCTTTGCCCTTTTGCCTTGCCTTGCTTTGCCATTTTGCCTTTCCTTGCATTGCCCTTTTGCCTCACCTTGCCTTGCCTTGCTTTTCCCTTTTGCTTTGCCTTGCCTTGCCTTTCCATGTCTTGCTTTTCCCTTTTGCCTTCCCTTGCCTTGCTTTACTTTTCCTTTTTGCCTTGCCTTGCTTTGCTCTTTTGCCTTCTCTTGCCTTGCCTTACTTTGCCGTTTTGCCTTGACTTGCTTTGCCCTTTTGCCTTGCCTTGCCTTGTTTTGCCGTTTTGATTTGCCTTGCATTGCCTTACTTTCATCTTTACCTTGCCTTGACGTGTCTTGCTTATCCTTTTGCCTTGCCTTGCTTTGCTTTCCCCTTTTGCCTTGCCTTTCCTTGCCTTGCTTTGCCCTTTTCCCTTGCCTTGCCTTGCCTTTCCATGCCTTGCTTTGCCCTTTTTCCTTGCCATGCCTTGCTTTGCCCTTTTGATTTGCATTGCATTGCCTTACTTTGACATTTTGCCTTGCCTTACCTTGTCTTGCTTTGTCCTTTTGCTTTGCCTTGCCTTGCCTTTCCATGTCTTTGCTTTGCCCTTTTGCCTTCCCTTGTCTTGCTTTACTTTTCCGTTTTGACTTGCCTTGCTTTGCCCTTTTGCATTCCCTTGCCTTGCCTTATTTTGCCGTTTTGCCTTGCCTTGCTTTGCCCTTTTTCCTTGCCATGCCTTGCTTTGCCATTTTGATTTGCCTTACATTGCCTTACTTTGACATTTTACCTTGCCTTTCCTTGCCTTGCTTTGCCCTTTTGTCTTGCCTTGCCTTGCCTTGCTTTGCCATTTTCCCTTGCCTTGCTTTCCCCTTTTGCCTTGCCTTTCCTTGCTTTGGCCTTTTTCCTGGCCTTGCCATGGTTTGTCCTTTTGACTTACCTTGCCTTGCCTTTCTTTGCCCTTTTGCCTGGCCTTGCATTGAGTTGCCCTTTTTCCTTCCCTTGCCATGCTTTGCCCTTTTGCCTTGCCTTGCTTTGCCATTTTGTCTTTCCTTGAATTGCCCTTTTGCCTTACCTTGCCTTGACTTGCTATACCCTTTTTCCTTTCCTTGTCTTGCTTTGCCATTTTGCCTTTCCTTGCATTGCCCTTTTGCCTTACCTTGCCTTGACATGCTTTGCCCTTTTGCCTTGCCTTGCCTTGTCATGCTTTGCCCTTTTGACTTGCTTTGCTTTGCCCTTTTGCCTTGCCTTTCCTTGTTTTGCCGTTTTGAATTGCCTTGCATTGCCTTACTTTCATCTTTGCCTTGCCTTGACGTGTCTTCCTTATCCTTTTGCCTTGCCTTGCTTTGCTTTCCCCTTTTGTCTTCCCTTTCCTTGCCTTTCTTTACCCTTTTGCCTTCCCTTGCCTTGCCTTTCCATGCCTTGCTTTGCCCCTTTGCCTTACCTTGCCTTGCTTTGCCCTTTTGCCTTGCCATACTTTGCCTCTTTGCCTTGTCTTGCCTTGCCTTCCTTTCTCCTTTCTCCTTCCTTTCTCCTACATTGCCTTACTTTCACATTTTGCCTTGCCTTACCTTGTCTTGCTTTGCCCTTTTGCTTTGCCTTGCCTTGCCATGCTTTGCCCATTTGCCTTCCCTTGTCTTGCTTTACTTTTCCGTTTTGACTTGCCTTGCTTTGCCCTTTTGCATTCCCTTGCCTTGACTTACTTTGCCGTTTTGCCTTGCCTTGCTTTGCCCTTTTTCCTTGCCTTGCTTTGCCATTTTGCCTTTCCTTGCATTGCCATTTTGCCTTTGCTTGCATTGCCCTTTTGCCTTACCTTGCCTTGCTTTGCCCTTTTTCCTTGCCATGCCTTGCTTTGCCCTTTTGATTTGCATTGCATTGCCTTACTTTGACATTTTGCCTTGCCTGACTTGTCTTGCTTTTCCCTTTTGCTTTGCCTTGCCTTGCCTTTCCATGTCTTGCTTTGCCCTTTTGCCTTCCCTTGTCTTGCTTTACTTTTCCGTTTTGACTTGCCTTGCTTTGCCCTTTTGCATTCCCTTGCCTTGCCTTACTTTAACATTTTTCCGTGCCTTACCTTGTCTGGCTTTGCCTTGCCTTGACATGCTTTGCCCTTTTGCCTTGCATTTCCTTGCCATGCTTTGCCCTTTTGCCATGCCTTGCTTTCCCTTTTGCCTTGCCTTTCCTTTCCTTCCTTTTCCCTTTTGCCTTGCCTTCCCTTGCTTTGCTCTTTTGCCTTGCCTTCCCTTGTTTTTCCCTTTTGCCTTACCTTGCCTTGACTTGCTTTGCCCTTTTGCCTTGCCTTGCTTTGCCATTTTGCCTTTCCTTGCATTGCCCTTTTGCCTCACCTTGCCTTGCCTTGCTTTTCCCTTTTGCTTTGCCTTGCCTTGCCTTTCCATGTCTTGCTTTTCCCTTTTGCCTTCCCTTGCCTTGCTTTACTTTTCCTTTTTGCCTTGCCTTGCTTTGCTCTTTTGCCTTCTCTTGCCTTGCCTTACTTTGCCGTTTTGCCTTGCCTTGCTTTGCCCTTTTGCCTTGCCTTGCCTTGTTTTGCCGTCTTGAATTGCCTTGCATTGCCTTACTTTCATCTTTGCCTTGCCTTGACGTCTCTTCCTTATCCTTTTGCCTTGCCTTGCTTTGCTTTCCCCTTTTGCCTTGCCTTTCCTTGCCTTGCTTTACCCTTTTGCCTTCCCTTGCCTTGCCTTTCCATGCCTTGCTTTGCCCCTTTGCCTTACCTTGCCTTGCTTTGCCCTTTTGCCTTGCCTTGCTTTGCCTCTTTGCCTTGTCTTGCCTTGCCTTCCTTTCTCCTTTTGCCCTGATTTGCCTTGCCTTTCTTTTGACCTTTTGCCTTGCCTTGCATTGCCATGCTTTGCTCTTTTTCCTTGCCTTGCTTTGCCCTTTTGTCTTGCCTTGCCTTGCCTTGCTTTGCCATTTTCCCTTGCCTTGCTTTCCCCTTTTGCCTTGCCTTTCCTTGCTTTGGCCTTTTTCCTGGCCTTGCCATGGTTTGTCCTTTTGACTTACCTTGCCTTGCCATGCTTTGCCCTTTTGCCTGGCCTTGCATTGAGTTGCCCTTTTTCATTGCCTTGCCTTGCCATGCTTTGCCCTTTTGACTTGCCTTGCTTTGCCCTTTTGCCTTGCTTTGCCTTGTTATGCTTTGCCCTTTTGCCTTGCCTTGCTTTGCCATTTTGCCTTTCCTTGAATTGCCCTTTTGCCTTACTTTGCCTTGACTTGCTATACCCTTTTTCCTTGCCTTGCCTTGTCATACTTTGCCATTTTGACTTGCTTTGCTTTGCCCTCTTGCCTTGCTTTGCCATTTTGCCTTTCCTTGAATTGCCCTTTTGCCTTACCTTGCCTTGACTTGCTATACCCTTTTTCCTTGCCTTGCCTTGTCATACTTTGCCATTTTGACTTGCTTTGCTTTGCCCTTTTGCCTTGCCTTGCTTTGCCATTTTGCCTTTCCTTGAATTGCCCTTTTGCCTTACCTTGCCTTGACTTGCTATACCCTTTTTCCTAGCCTTGCCTTGTCATGCTTTGCCCTTTTGACTTTCATTACTTTGCCCTTTTGCTTTGCCTTGCCTTGCCATGCTTTGCCCTTTTGCCTTGCCTTTCCTTGCCATGCTTTGCCCTTTTGCCATGCCTTGCTTTGCCCTTTTGCCTTGCCTTTCCTTTCCTTGCTTTTCCCTTTTGCCTTGCCTTCCCTGCTTTGCTCTTTTGCCTTGCCTTCCCTTGTTTTGCTCTTTTGCCTTACCTTGCCTTGACTTGCTTTGCCCTTTTGCCTTGCCTTGCTTTGCCATTTTGCCTTTCCTTGCATTGCCCTTTTGCCTCACCTTGCCTTGCCTTGCTTTTCCCTTTTGCTTTGCCTTGCCTTGCCTTTCCATGTCTTGCTTTTCCCTTTTGCCTTCCCTTGCCTTGCTTTACTTTTCCTTTTTGCCTTGCCTTGCTTTGCTCTTTTGCCTTCTCTTGCCTTGCCTTACTTTGCCGTTTTGCCTTGACTTGCTTTGCCCTTTTGCCTTGCCTTGCCTTGTTTTGCCGTTTTGATTTGCCTTGCATTGCCTTACTTTCATCTTTACCTTGCCTTGACGTGTCTTGCTTATCCTTTTGCCTTGCCTTGCTTTGCTTTCCCCTTTTGCCTTGCCTTTCCTTGCCTTGCTTTGCCCTTTTCCCTTGCCTTGCCTTGCCTTTCCATGCCTTGCTTTGCCCTTTTTCCTTGCCATGCCTTGCTTTGCCCTTTTGATTTGCATTGCATTGCCTTACTTTGACATTTTGCCTTGCCTTACCTTGTCTTGCTTTGTCCTTTTGCTTTGCCTTGCCTTGCCTTTCCATGTCTTTGCTTTGCCCTTTTGCCTTCCCTTGTCTTGCTTTACTTTTCCGTTTTGACTTGCCTTGCTTTGCCCTTTTGCATTCCCTTGCCTTGCCTTATTTTGCCGTTTTGCCTTGCCTTGCTTTGCCCTTTTTCCTTGCCATGCCTTGCTTTGCCATTTTGATTTGCCTTACATTGCCTTACTTTGACATTTTACCTTGCCTTTCCTTGCCTTGCTTTGCCCTTTTGTCTTGCCTTGCCTTGCCTTGCTTTGCCATTTTCCCTTGCCTTGCTTTCCCCTTTTGCCTTGCCTTTCCTTGCTTTGGCCTTTTTCCTGGCCTTGCCATGGTTTGTCCTTTTGACTTACCTTGCCTTGCCTTTCTTTGCCCTTTTGCCTGGCCTTGCATTGAGTTGCCCTTTTTCATTGCCTTGCCTTGCCATGCTTTGCCCTTTTGCCTTGCCTTGCTTTGACATTTTGCCTTTCCTTGAATTGCCCTTTTGCCTTACTTTGCCTTGACTTGCTATACCCTTTTTCCTTGCCTTGTCTTGCTTTGCCATTTTGCCTTTCCTTGCATTGCCCTTTTGCCTTACCTTGCCTTGACATGCTTTGCCCTTTTGCCTTCCCTTGCCTTGCCTTTCCATGCCTTGCTTTGCCCCTTTGCCTTACCTTGCCTTGCTTTGCCCTTTTGCCTTGCCATACTTTGCCTCTTTGCCTTGCCTTGCCTTGCCTTCCTTTCTCCTTTCTCCTTCCTTTCTCCTACATTGCCTTACTTTCACATTTTGCCTTGCCTTACCTTGTCTTGCTTTGCCCTTTTGCTTTGCCTTGCCTTGCCAGGCTTTGCCCATTTGCCTTCCCTTGCCTTTGCCTTTCCATGCCTTGCTTTGCCCCTTTGCCTTACCTTGCCTTGCTATGCCCTTTTGCCTTGCCTTGCTTTGTCTCTTTGCCTTGTCTTGCCTTGCCTTCCTTTCTCCTTTTGCCCTGATTTGCCTTGCCTTTCTTTTGACCTTTTGCCTTGCCTTGCCTTGCCTTGCCATGCTTTGCTCTTTTTCCTTGCCTTGCTTTGCCCTTTTGTCTTGCCTTGCCTTGCCTTGCTTTGCCATTTTCCCTTGCCTTGCTTTCCCCTTTTGCCTTGCCTTTCCTTGCTTTGGCCTTTTTCCTGGCCTTGCCATGGTTTGTCCTTTTGACTTACCTTGCCTTGCCTTTCTTTGCCCTTTTGCCTGGCCTTGCATTGAGTTGCCCTTTTTCCTTCCCTTGCCATGCTTTGCCCTTTTGCCTTGCCTTGCTTTGCCATTTTGTCTTTCCTTGAATTGCCCTTTTGCCTTACCTTGCCTTGACTTGCTATACCCTTTTTCCTTTCCTTGTCTTGCTTTGCCATTTTGCCTTTCCTTGCATTGCCCTTTTGCATTCCCTTGCCTTGACTTACTTTGCCGTTTTGCCTTGCCTTGCTTTGCCCTTTTTCCTTGCCTTGCTTTGCCATTTTGCCTTTCCTTGCATTGCCATTTTGCCTTTGCTTGCATTGCCCTTTTGCCTTACCTTGCCTTGCTTTGCCCTTTTTCCTTGCCATGCCTTGCTTTGCCCTTTTGATTTGCATTGCATTGCCTTACTTTGACATTTTGCCTTGCCTGACTTGTCTTGCTTTTCCCTTTTGCTTTGCCTTGCCTTGCCTTTCCATGTCTTGCTTTGCCCTTTTGCCTTCCCTTGTCTTGCTTTACTTTTCCGTTTTGACTTGCCTTGCTTTGCCATTTTGCCTTCCCTTGCATTGCTTTTCTCGTTTGCCTTGCCTTGCCATGCTTTGCCCTTTTGCCTTGTCTGGCCTTGCTTTGGTTTGCCCTTTTGCCTTGATTTGCCTTGCCTTGATTTGCCCTTTTTCCCGGCCTTGCCTTGCATTGCCCTTTTGTCTTGCCTTGCCTTACCTTGCTTTGTACTTTTGCCTTGCTTTGCCTTGATTTGCCATTTTGCCTTCCCTTGTCTTACCTTGCTTTCCCCTTTTGCCTTGCCTTTGTTCTGACCTTTTGCCTTGCCGTGACATGCTTTGCTCTTTTTCCTTCCCTTGCTTTGAACTTTTCTCTTACCTTGCCTTGACTTGATTTTCCCTTTTGCCTTGCCTTCCCTTGCTTTGCTCTTTTGCCTTGCCTTCCCTTTCTTTGCCATTTTGCCTTCCCTTGTCTGACCTTGCTTTCCCCTTTTGCCTTGCCTTGCCTTCCTTTGCCCTTTTGTCTAGCTTTGCCTTGCTTTGCCCTTTTGCCTTACATTGCCTAGCCTTGCTTTGCAGTTTTCCCTTGCCTTGCCTTGCCCTTTTTCCTTGCCTTGTCTTGCCATGCTTTTCCCTTTTGCCTTGCCTTGCTTTGCCATTTTGCCTTTCCTTGCATTGCCCTTTTGCCTTACCTTGCCTTGCTTAGCCCTTTTCCCTTGCCTTGCCTTTCCATGCCTTGCTTTGCCCTTTTTCCTTGCCATGCCTTGCTTTGCCCTTTTGATTTGCATTACATTGCCTTACTTTGAAATTTTGCCTTGCCTAACCTTGTCTTGCTTTTCCCTTTTGCTTTGCCTTGCCTTGCCTTACCTTGTCTGGCTTTGCCCTTTTGCTTTGCCTTGCCTTGCCATGCTTTGCCCTTTTGCCTTGCCTTTCCTTGCCATGCTTTGCCCTTTTGCCATGCCTTGCTTTGCCCTTTTGCCTTGCCTTTCCTTTCCTTGCTTTTCCCTTTTGCCTTGCCTTCCCTGCTTTGCTCTTTTGCCTTGCCTTCCCTTGTTTTGCTCTTTTGCCTTACCTTGCCTTGACTTGCTTTGCCCTTTTGCCTTGCCTTGCTTTGCCATTTTGCCTTTCCTTGCATTGCCCTTTTGCCTCACCTTGCCTTGCCTTGCTTTTCCCTTTTGCTTTGCCTTGCCTTGCCTTTCCATGTCTTGCTTTTCCCTTTTGCCTTCCCTTGCCTTGCTTTACTTTTCCTTTTTGCCTTGCCTTGCTTTGCTCTTTTGCCTTCTCTTGCCTTGCCTTACTTTGCCGTTTTGCCTTGACTTGCTTTGCCCTTTTGCCTTGCCTTGCCTTGTTTTGCCGTTTTGATTTGCCTTGCATTGCCTTACTTTCATCTTTACCTTGCCTTGACGTGTCTTGCTTATCCTTTTGCCTTGCCTTGCTTTGCTTTCCCCTTTTGCCTTGCCTTTCCTTGCCTTGCTTTGCCCTTTTCCCTTGCCTTGCCTTGCCTTTCCATGCCTTGCTTTGCCCTTTTTCCTTGCCATGCCTTGCTTTGCCCTTTTGATTTGCATTGCATTGCCTTACTTTGACATTTTGCCTTGCCTTACCTTGTCTTGCTTTGTCCTTTTGCTTTGCCTTGCCTTGCCTTTCCATGTCTTTGCTTTGCCCTTTTGCCTTCCCTTGTCTTGCTTTACTTTTCCGTTTTGACTTGCCTTGCTTTGCCCTTTTGCATTCCCTTGCCTTGCCTTATTTTGCCGTTTTGCCTTGCCTTGCTTTGCCCTTTTTCCTTGCCATGCCTTGCTTTGCCATTTTGATTTGCCTTACATTGCCTTACTTTGACATTTTACCTTGCCTTTCCTTGCCTTGCTTTGCCCTTTTGTCTTGCCTTGCCTTGCCTTGCTTTGCCATTTTCCCTTGCCTTGCTTTCCCCTTTTGCCTTGCCTTTCCTTGCTTTGGCCTTTTTCCTGGCCTTGCCATGGTTTGTCCTTTTGACTTACCTTGCCTTGCCTTTCTTTGCCCTTTTGCCTGGCCTTGCATTGAGTTGCCCTTTTTCATTGCCTTGCCTTGCCATGCTTTGCCCTTTTGCCTTGCCTTGCTTTGACATTTTGCCTTTCCTTGAATTGCCCTTTTGCCTTACTTTGCCTTGACTTGCTATACCCTTTTTCCTTGCCTTGTCTTGCTTTGCCATTTTGCCTTTCCTTGCATTGCCCTTTTGCCTTACCTTGCCTTGACATGCTTTGCCCTTTTGCCTTCCCTTGCCTTGCCTTTCCATGCCTTGCTTTGCCCCTTTGCCTTACCTTGCCTTGCTTTGCCCTTTTGCCTTGCCATACTTTGCCTCTTTGCCTTGCCTTGCCTTGCCTTCCTTTCTCCTTTCTCCTTCCTTTCTCCTACATTGCCTTACTTTCACATTTTGCCTTGCCTTACCTTGTCTTGCTTTGCCCTTTTGCTTTGCCTTGCCTTGCCAGGCTTTGCCCATTTGCCTTCCCTTGCCTTTGCCTTTCCATGCCTTGCTTTGCCCCTTTGCCTTACCTTGCCTTGCTATGCCCTTTTGCCTTGCCTTGCTTTGTCTCTTTGCCTTGTCTTGCCTTGCCTTCCTTTCTCCTTTTGCCCTGATTTGCCTTGCCTTTCTTTTGACCTTTTGCCTTGCCTTGCCTTGCCTTGCCATGCTTTGCTCTTTTTCCTTGCCTTGCTTTGCCCTTTTGTCTTGCCTTGCCTTGCCTTGCTTTGCCATTTTCCCTTGCCTTGCTTTCCCCTTTTGCCTTGCCTTTCCTTGCTTTGGCCTTTTTCCTGGCCTTGCCATGGTTTGTCCTTTTGACTTACCTTGCCTTGCCTTTCTTTGCCCTTTTGCCTGGCCTTGCATTGAGTTGCCCTTTTTCATTGCCTTGCCTTGCCATGCTTTGCCCTTTTGCCTTGCCTTGCTTTGCCATTTTGTCTTTCCTTGAATTGCCCTTTTGCCTTACCTTGCCTTGACTTGCTATACCCTTTTTCCTTTCCTTGTCTTGCTTTGCCATTTTGCCTTTCCTTGCATTGCCCTTTTGCCTTACCTTGCCTTGACATGCTTTGCCCTTTTGCCTTGCCTTGCCTTGTCATGCTTTGCCCTTTTGACTTGCTTTGCTTTGCCCTTTTGCCTTGCCTTTCCTTGTTTTGAATTGCCTTGCATTGCCTTACTTTCATCTTTGCCTTGCCTTGACGTGTCTTCCTTATCCTTTTGCCTTGCCTTGCTTTGCTTTCCCCTTTTGCCTTCCCTTTCCTTGCCTTTCTTTACCCTTTTGCCTTCCCTTGCCTTGCCTTTCCATGCCTTGCTTTGCCCCTTTGCCTTACCTTGCCTTGCTTTGCCCTTTTGCCTTGCCATACTTTGCCTCTTTGCCTTGTCTTGCCTTGCCTTCCTTTCTCCTTTCTCCTTCCTTTCTCCTACATTGCCTTACTTTCACATTTTGCCTTGCCTTACCTTGTCTTGCTATGCCCTTTTGCTTTGCCTTGCCTTGCCATGCTTTGCCCATTTGCCTTCCCTTGCCTTGACTTACTTTGCCGTTTTGCCTTGCCTTGCTTTGCCCTTTTTCCTTGCCTTGCTTTGCCATTTTGCCTTTCCTTGCATTGCCATTTTGCCTTTGCTTGCATTGCCCTTTTGCCTTACCTTGCCTTGCTTTGCCCTTTTTCCTTGCCATGCCTTGCTTTGCCCTTTTGATTTGCATTGCATTGCCTTACTTTGACATTTTGCCTTGCCTGACTTGTCTTGCTTTTCCCTTTTGCTTTGCCCTGCCTTTCCTTTCCATGTCTTGCTTTGCCCTTTTGCCTTCCCTTGTCTTGCTTTACTTTTCCGTTTTGACTTGCCTTGCTTTGCCCTTTTGCATTCCCTTGCCTTGCCTTACTTTAACATTTTTCCGTGCCTTACCTTGTCTGGCTTTGCCTTGCCTTGACATGCTTTGCCCTTTTGCCTTGCATTTCCTTGCCATGCTTTGCCCTTTTGCCATGCCTTGCTTTCCCTTTTGCCTTGCCTTTCCTTTCCTTCCTTTTCCCTTTTGCCTTGCCTTCCCTTGCTTTGCTCTTTTGCCTTGCCTTCCCTTGTTTTTCCCTTTTGCCTTACCTTGCCTTGACTTGCTTTGCCCTTTTGCCTTGCCTTGCTTTGCCATTTTGCCTTTCCTTGCATTGCCCTTTTGCCTCACCTTGCCTTGCCTTGCTTTTCCCTTTTGCTTTGCCTTGCCTTGCCTTTCCATGTCTTGCTTTTCCCTTTTGCCTTCCCTTGCCTTGCTTTACTTTTCCTTTTTGCCTTGCCTTGCTTTGCTCTTTTGCCTTCTCTTGCCTTGCCTTACTTTGCCGTTTTGCCTTGCCTTGCTTTGCCCTTTTGCCTTGCCTTGCCTTGTTTTGCCGTCTTGAATTGCCTTGCATTGCCTTACTTTCATCTTTGCCTTGCCTTGACGTCTCTTCCTTATCCTTTTGCCTTGCCTTGCTTTGCTTTCCCCTTTTGCCTTGCCTTTCCTTGCCTTGCTTTACCCTTTTGCCTTCCCTTGCCTTGCCTTTCCATGCCTTGCTTTGCCCCTTTGCCTTACCTTGCCTTGCTTTGCCCTTTTGCCTTGCCTTGCTTTGCCTCTTTGCCTTGTCTTGCCTTGCCTTCCTTTCTCCTTTTGCCCTGATTTGCCTTGCCTTTCTTTTGACCTTTTGCCTTGCCTTGCATTGCCATGCTTTGCTCTTTTTCCTTGCCTTGCTTTGCCCTTTTGTCTTGCCTTGCCTTGCCTTGCTTTGCCATTTTCCCTTGCCTTGCTTTCCCCTTTTGCCTTGCCTTTCCTTGCTTTGGCCTTTTTCCTGGCCTTGCCATGGTTTGTCCTTTTGACTTACCTTGCCTTGCCATGCTTTGCCCTTTTGCCTGGCCTTGCATTGAGTTGCCCTTTTTCATTGCCTTGCCTTGCCATGCTTTGCCCTTTTGACTTGCCTTGCTTTGCCCTTTTGCCTTGCTTTGCCTTGTTATGCTTTGCCCTTTTGCCTTGCCTTGCTTTGCCATTTTGCCTTTCCTTGAATTGCCCTTTTGCCTTACTTTGCCTTGACTTGCTATACCCTTTTTCCTTGCCTTGCCTTGTCATACTTTGCCATTTTGACTTGCTTTGCTTTGCCCTCTTGCCTTGCCTTGCTTTGCCATTTTGCCTTTCCTTGAATTGCCCTTTTGCCTTACCTTGCCTTGACTTGCTATACCCTTTTTCCTTGCCTTGCCTTGTCATACTTTGCCATTTTGACTTGCTTTGCTTTGCCCTTTTGCCTTGCCTTGCTTTGCCATTTTGCCTTTCCTTGAATTGCCCTTTTGCCTTACCTTGCCTTGACTTGCTATACCCTTTTTCCTAGCCTTGCCTTGTCATGCTTTGCCCTTTTGACTTTCCTTACTTTGCCCTTTTGCTTTGCCTTGCCTTGCCATGCTTTGCCCTTTTGCCTTGCCTTTCCTTGCCATGCTTTGCCCTTTTGCCATGCCTTGCTTTGCCCTTTTGCCTTGCCTTTCCTTTCCTTGCTTTTCCCTTTTGCCTTGCCTTCCCTGCTTTGCTCTTTTGCCTTGCCTTCCCTTGTTTTGCTCTTTTGCCTTACCTTGCCTTGACTTGCTTTGCCCTTTTGCCTTGCCTTGCTTTGCCATTTTGCCTTTCCTTGCATTGCCCTTTTGCCTCACCTTGCCTTGCCTTGCTTTTCCCTTTTGCTTTGCCTTGCCTTGCCTTTCCATGTCTTGCTTTTCCCTTTTGCCTTCCCTTGCCTTGCTTTACTTTTCCTTTTTGCCTTGCCTTGCTTTGCTCTTTTGCCTTCTCTTGCCTTGCCTTACTTTGCCGTTTTGCCTTGACTTGCTTTGCCCTTTTGCCTTGCCTTGCCTTGTTTTGCCGTTTTGATTTGCCTTGCATTGCCTTACTTTCATCTTTACCTTGCCTTGACGTGTCTTGCTTATCCTTTTGCCTTGCCTTGCTTTGCTTTCCCCTTTTGCCTTGCCTTTCCTTGCCTTGCTTTGCCCTTTTCCCTTGCCTTGCCTTGCCTTTCCATGCCTTGCTTTGCCCTTTTTCCTTGCCATGCCTTGCTTTGCCCTTTTGATTTGCATTGCATTGCCTTACTTTGACATTTTGCCTTGCCTTACCTTGTCTTGCTTTGTCCTTTTGCTTTGCCTTGCCTTGCCTTTCCATGTCTTTGCTTTGCCCTTTTGCCTTCCCTTGTCTTGCTTTACTTTTCCGTTTTGACTTGCCTTGCTTTGCCCTTTTGCATTCCCTTGCCTTGCCTTATTTTGCCGTTTTGCCTTGCCTTGCTTTGCCCTTTTTCCTTGCCATGCCTTGCTTTGCCATTTTGATTTGCCTTACATTGCCTTACTTTGACATTTTACCTTGCCTTTCCTTGCCTTGCTTTGCCCTTTTGTCTTGCCTTGCCTTGCCTTGCTTTGCCATTTTGATTTGCCTTACATTGCCTTACTTTGACATTTTACCTTGCCTTTCCTTGCCTTGCTTTGCCCTTTTGTCTTGCCTTGCCTTGCCTTGCTTTGCCATTTTCCCTTGCCTTGCTTTCCCCTTTTGCCTTGCCTTTCCTTGCTTTGGCCTTTTTCCTGGCCTTGCCATGGTTTGTCCTTTTGACTTACCTTGCCTTGCCTTTCTTTGCCCTTTTGCCTGGCCTTGCATTGAGTTGCCCTTTTTCATTGCCTTGCCTTGCCATGCTTTGCCCTTTTGCCTTGCCTTGCTTTGACATTTTGCCTTTCCTTGAATTGCCCTTTTGCCTTACTTTGCCTTGACTTGCTATACCCTTTTTCCTTGCCTTGTCTTGCTTTGCCATTTTGCCTTTCCTTGCATTGCCCTTTTGCCTTACCTTGCCTTGACATGCTTTGCCCTTTTGCCTTCCCTTGCCTTGCCTTTCCATGCCTTGCTTTGCCCCTTTGCCTTACCTTGCCTTGCTTTGCCCTTTTGCCTTGCCATACTTTGCCTCTTTGCCTTGCCTTGCCTTGCCTTCCTTTCTCCTTTCTCCTTCCTTTCTCCTACATTGCCTTACTTTCACATTTTGCCTTGCCTTACCTTGTCTTGCTTTGCCCTTTTGCTTTGCCTTGCCTTGCCAGGCTTTGCCCATTTGCCTTCCCTTGCCTTTGCCTTTCCATGCCTTGCTTTGCCCCTTTGCCTTACCTTGCCTTGCTATGCCCTTTTGCCTTGCCTTGCTTTGTCTCTTTGCCTTGTCTTGCCTTGCCTTCCTTTCTCCTTTTGCCCTGATTTGCCTTGCCTTTCTTTTGACCTTTTGCCTTGCCTTGCCTTGCCTTGCCATGCTTTGCTCTTTTTCCTTGCCTTGCTTTGCCCTTTTGTCTTGCCTTGCCTTGCCTTGCTTTGCCATTTTCCCTTGCCTTGCTTTCCCCTTTTGCCTTGCCTTTCCTTGCTTTGGCCTTTTTCCTGGCCTTGCCATGGTTTGTCCTTTTGACTTACCTTGCCTTGCCTTTCTTTGCCCTTTTGCCTGGCCTTGCATTGAGTTGCCCTTTTTCATTGCCTTGCCATGCTTTGCCCTTTTGCCTTGCCTTGCTTTGCCATTTTGTCTTTCCTTGAATTGCCCTTTTGCCTTACCTTGCCTTGACTTGCTATACCCTTTTTCCTTTCCTTGTCTTGCTTTGCCATTTTGCCTTTCCTTGCATTGCCCTTTTGCATTCCCTTGCCTTGACTTACTTTGCCGTTTTGCCTTGCCTTGCTTTGCCCTTTTTCCTTGCCTTGCTTTGCCATTTTGCCTTTCCTTGCATTGCCATTTTGCCTTTGCTTGCATTGCCCTTTTGCCTTACCTTGCCTTGCTTTGCCCTTTTTCCTTGCCATGCCTTGCTTTGCCCTTTTGATTTGCATTGCATTGCCTTACTTTGACATTTTGCCTTGCCTGACTTGTCTTGCTTTTCCCTTTTGCTTTGCCTTGCCTTGCCTTTCCATGTCTTGCTTTGCCCTTTTGCCTTCCCTTGTCTTGCTTTACTTTTCCGTTTTGACTTGCCTTGCTTTGCCATTTTGCCTTCCCTTGCATTGCTTTTCTCGTTTGCCTTGCCTTGCCATGCTTTGCCCTTTTGCCTTGTCTGGCCTTGCTTTGGTTTGCCCTTTTGCCTTGATTTGCCTTGCCTTGATTTGCCCTTTTTCCCGGCCTTGCCTTGCATTGCCCTTTTGTCTTGCCTTGCCTTACCTTGCTTTGTACTTTTGCCTTGCTTTGCCTTGATTTGCCATTTTGCCTTCCCTTGTCTTACCTTGCTTTCCCCTTTTGCCTTGCCTTTGTTCTGACCTTTTGCCTTGCCGTGACATGCTTTGCTCTTTTTCCTTCCCTTGCTTTGAACTTTTCTCTTACCTTGCCTTGACTTGATTTTCCCTTTTGCCTTGCCTTCCCTTGCTTTGCTCTTTTGCCTTGCCTTCCCTTTCTTTGCCATTTTGCCTTCCCTTGTCTGACCTTGCTTTCCCCTTTTGCCTTGCCTTGCCTTCCTTTGCCCTTTTGTCTAGCTTTGCCTTGCTTTGCCCTTTTGCCTTACATTGCCTAGCCTTGCTTTGCAGTTTTCCCTTGCCTTGCCTTGCCCTTTTTCCTTGCCTTGTCTTGCCATGCTTTTCCCTTTTGCCTTGCCTTGCTTTGCCATTTTGCCTTTCCTTGCATTGCCCTTTTGCCTTACCTTGCCTTGCTTAGCCCTTTTCCCTTGCCTTGCCTTTCCATGCCTTGCTTTGCCCTTTTTCCTTGCCATGCCTTGCTTTGCCCTTTTGATTTGCATTACATTGCCTTACTTTGAAATTTTGCCTTGCCTAACCTTGTCTTGCTTTTCCCTTTTGCTTTGCCTTGCCTTGCCTTACCTTGTCTGGCTTTGCCCTTTTGCTTTGCCTTGCCTTGCCATGCTTTGCCCTTTTGCCTTGCCTTTCCTTGCCATGCTTTGCCCTTTTGCCATGCCTTGCTTTGCCCTTTTGCCTTGCCTTTCCTTTCCTTGCTTTTCCCTTTTGCCTTGCCTTCCCTTGCTTTGCTCTTTTGCCTTGCCTTCCCTTGTTTTGCTCTTTTGCCTTACCTTGCCTTGACTTGCTTTGCCCTTTTGCCTTGCCTTGCTTTGCCATTTTGCCTTTCCTTGCATTGCCCTTTTGCCTCACCTTGCCTTGCCTTGCTTTTCCCTTTTGCTTTGCCTTGCCTTGCCTTTCCATGTCTTGCTTTTCCCTTTTGCCTTCCCTTGCCTTGCTTTACTTTTCCTTTTTGCCTTGCCTTGCTTTGCTCTTTTGCCTTCTCTTGCCTTGCCTTACTTTGCCGTTTTGCCTTGACTTGCTTTGCCCTTTTGCCTTGCCTTGCCTTGTTTTGCCGTTTTGATTTGCCTTGCATTGCCTTACTTTCATCTTTACCTTGCCTTGACGTGTCTTGCTTATCCTTTTGCCTTGCCTTGCTTTGCTTTCCCCTTTTGCCTTGCCTTTCCTTGCCTTGCTTTGCCCTTTTCCCTTGCCTTGCCTTGCCTTTCCATGCCTTGCTTTGCCCTTTTTCCTTGCCATGCCTTGCTTTGCCCTTTTGATTTGCATTGCATTGCCTTACTTTGACATTTTGCCTTGCCTTACCTTGTCTTGCTTTGTCCTTTTGCTTTGCCTTGCCTTGCCTTTCCATGTCTTTGCTTTGCCCTTTTGCCTTCCCTTGTCTTGCTTTACTTTTCCGTTTTGACTTGCCTTGCTTTGCCCTTTTGCATTCCCTTGCCTTGCCTTATTTTGCCGTTTTGCCTTGCCTTGCTTTGCCCTTTTTCCTTGCCATGCCTTGCTTTGCCATTTTGATTTGCCTTACATTGCCTTACTTTGACATTTTACCTTGCCTTTCCTTGCCTTGCTTTGCCCTTTTGTCTTGCCTTGCCTTGCCTTGCTTTGCCATTTTCCCTTGCCTTGCTTTCCCCTTTTGCCTTGCCTTTCCTTGCTTTGGCCTTTTTCCTGGCCTTGCCATGGTTTGTCCTTTTGACTTACCTTGCCTTGCCTTTCTTTGCCCTTTTGCCTGGCCTTGCATTGAGTTGCCCTTTTTCATTGCCTTGCCTTGCCATGCTTTGCCCTTTTGCCTTGCCTTGCTTTGACATTTTGCCTTTCCTTGAATTGCCCTTTTGCCTTACTTTGCCTTGACTTGCTATACCCTTTTTCCTTGCCTTGTCTTGCTTTGCCATTTTGCCTTTCCTTGCATTGCCCTTTTGCCTTACCTTGCCTTGACATGCTTTGCCCTTTTGCCTTCCCTTGCCTTGCCTTTCCATGCCTTGCTTTGCCCCTTTGCCTTACCTTGCCTTGCTTTGCCCTTTTGCCTTGCCATACTTTGCCTCTTTGCCTTGTCTTGCCTTGCCTTCCTTTCTCCTTTCTCCTTCCTTTCTCCTACATTGCCTTACTTTCACATTTTGCCTTGCCTTACCTTGTCTTGCTATGCCCTTTTGCTTTGCCTTGCCTTGCCATGCTTTGCCCATTTGCCTTCCCTTGCCTTGACTTACTTTGCCGTTTTGCCTTGCCTTGCTTTGCCCTTTTTCCTTGCCTTGCTTTGCCATTTTGCCTTTCCTTGCATTGCCATTTTGCCTTTGCTTGCATTGCCCTTTTGCCTTACCTTGCCTTGCTTTGCCCTTTTTCCTTGCCATGCCTTGCTTTGCCCTTTTGATTTGCATTGCATTGCCTTACTTTGACATTTTGCCTTGCCTGACTTGTCTTGCTTTTCCCTTTTGCTTTGCCCTGCCTTTCCTTTCCATGTCTTGCTTTGCCCTTTTGCCTTCCCTTGTCTTGCTTTACTTTTCCGTTTTGACTTGCCTTGCTTTGCCCTTTTGCATTCCCTTGCCTTGCCTTACTTTAACATTTTTCCGTGCCTTACCTTGTCTGGCTTTGCCTTGCCTTGACATGCTTTGCCCTTTTGCCTTGCATTTCCTTGCCATGCTTTGCCCTTTTGCCATGCCTTGCTTTCCCTTTTGCCTTGCCTTTCCTTTCCTTCCTTTTCCCTTTTGCCTTGCCTTCCCTTGCTTTGCTCTTTTGCCTTGCCTTCCCTTGTTTTTCCCTTTTGCCTTACCTTGCCTTGACTTGCTTTGCCCTTTTGCCTTGCCTTGCTTTGCCATTTTGCCTTTCCTTGCATTGCCCTTTTGCCTCACCTTGCCTTGCCTTGCTTTTCCCTTTTGCTTTGCCTTGCCTTGCCTTTCCATGTCTTGCTTTTCCCTTTTGCCTTCCCTTGCCTTGCTTTACTTTTCCTTTTTGCCTTGCCTTGCTTTGCTCTTTTGCCTTCTCTTGCCTTGCCTTACTTTGCCGTTTTGCCTTGCCTTGCTTTGCCCTTTTGCCTTGCCTTGCCTTGTTTTGCCGTCTTGAATTGCCTTGCATTGCCTTACTTTCATCTTTGCCTTGCCTTGACGTGTCTTCCTTATCCTTTTGCCTTGCCTTGCTTTGCTTTCCCCTTTTGCCTTGCCTTTCCTTGCCTTGCTTTACCCTTTTGCCTTCCCTTGCCTTGCCTTTCCATGCCTTGCTTTGCCCCTTTGCCTTACCTTGCCTTGCTTTGCCCTTTTGCCTTGCCTTGCTTTGCCTCTTTGCCTTGTCTTGCCTTGCCTTTCTTTTGACCTTTTGCCTTGCCTTGCATTGCCATGCTTTGCTCTTTTTCCTTGCCTTGCTTTGCCCTTTTGTCTTGCCTTGCCTTGCCTTGCTTTGCCATTTTCCCTTGCCTTGCTTTCCCCTTTTGCCTTGCCTTTCCTTGCTTTGGCCTTTTTCCTGGCCTTGCCATGGTTTGTCCTTTTGACTTACCTTGCCTTGCCATGCTTTGCCCTTTTGCCTGGCCTTGCATTGAGTTGCCCTTTTTCATTGCCTTGCCTTGCCATGCTTTGCCCTTTTGACTTGCCTTGCTTTGCCCTTTTGCCTTGCTTTGCCTTGTTATGCTTTGCCCTTTTGCCTTGCCTTGCTTTGCCATTTTGCCTTTCCTTGAATTGCCCTTTTGCCTTACTTTGCCTTGACTTGCTATACCCTTTTTCCTTGCCTTGCCTTGTCATACTTTGCCATTTTGACTTGCTTTGCTTTGCCCTCTTGCCTTGCCTTGCTTTGCCATTTTGCCTTTCCTTGAATTGCCCTTTTGCCTTACCTTGCCTTGACTTGCTATACCCTTTTTCCTTGCCTTGCCTTGTCATACTTTGCCATTTTGACTTGCTTTGCTTTGCCCTTTTGCCTTGCCTTGCTTTGCCATTTTGCCTTTCCTTGAATTGCCCTTTTGCCTTACCTTGCCTTGACTTGCTATACCCTTTTTCCTAGCCTTGCCTTGTCATGCTTTGCCCTTTTGACTTTCCTTACTTTGCCCTTTTGCTTTGCCTTGCCTTGCCATGCTTTGCCCTTTTGCCTTGCCTTTCCTTGCCATGCTTTGCCCTTTTGCCATGCCTTGCTTTGCCCTTTTGCCTTGCCTTTCCTTTCCTTGCTTTTCCCTTTTGCCTTGCCTTCCCTGCTTTGCTCTTTTGCCTTGCCTTCCCTTGTTTTGCTCTTTTGCCTTACCTTGCCTTGACTTGCTTTGCCCTTTTGCCTTGCCTTGCTTTGCCATTTTGCCTTTCCTTGCATTGCCCTTTTGCCTCACCTTGCCTTGCCTTGCTTTTCCCTTTTGCTTTGCCTTGCCTTGCCTTTCCATGTCTTGCTTTTCCCTTTTGCCTTCCCTTGCCTTGCTTTACTTTTCCTTTTTGCCTTGCCTTGCTTTGCTCTTTTGCCTTCTCTTGCCTTGCCTTACTTTGCCGTTTTGCCTTGACTTGCTTTGCCCTTTTGCCTTGCCTTGCCTTGTTTTGCCGTTTTGATTTGCCTTGCATTGCCTTACTTTCATCTTTACCTTGCCTTGACGTGTCTTGCTTATCCTTTTGCCTTGCCTTGCTTTGCTTTCCCCTTTTGCCTTGCCTTTCCTTGCCTTGCTTTGCCCTTTTCCCTTGCCTTGCCTTGCCTTTCCATGCCTTGCTTTGCCCTTTTTCCTTGCCATGCCTTGCTTTGCCCTTTTGATTTGCATTGCATTGCCTTACTTTGACATTTTGCCTTGCCTTACCTTGTCTTGCTTTGTCCTTTTGCTTTGCCTTGCCTTGCCTTTCCATGTCTTTGCTTTGCCCTTTTGCCTTCCCTTGTCTTGCTTTACTTTTCCGTTTTGACTTGCCTTGCTTTGCCCTTTTGCATTCCCTTGCCTTGCCTTATTTTGCCGTTTTGCCTTGCCTTGCTTTGCCCTTTTTCCTTGCCATGCCTTGCTTTGCCATTTTGATTTGCCTTACATTGCCTTACTTTGACATTTTACCTTGCCTTTCCTTGCCTTGCTTTGCCCTTTTGTCTTGCCTTGCCTTGCCTTGCTTTGCCATTTTGATTTGCCTTACATTGCCTTACTTTGACATTTTACCTTGCCTTTCCTTGCCTTGCTTTGCCCTTTTGTCTTGCCTTGCCTTGCCTTGCTTTGCCATTTTCCCTTGCCTTGCTTTCCCCTTTTGCCTTGCCTTTCCTTGCTTTGGCCTTTTTCCTGGCCTTGCCATGGTTTGTCCTTTTGACTTACCTTGCCTTGCCTTTCTTTGCCCTTTTGCCTGGCCTTGCATTGAGTTGCCCTTTTTCATTGCCTTGCCTTGCCATGCTTTGCCCTTTTGCCTTGCCTTGCTTTGACATTTTGCCTTTCCTTGAATTGCCCTTTTGCCTTACTTTGCCTTGACTTGCTATACCCTTTTTCCTTGCCTTGTCTTGCTTTGCCATTTTGCCTTTCCTTGCATTGCCCTTTTGCCTTACCTTGCCTTGACATGCTTTGCCCTTTTGCCTTCCCTTGCCTTGCCTTTCCATGCCTTGCTTTGCCCCTTTGCCTTACCTTGCCTTGCTTTGCCCTTTTGCCTTGCCATACTTTGCCTCTTTGCCTTGCCTTGCCTTGCCTTCCTTTCTCCTTTCTCCTTCCTTTCTCCTACATTGCCTTACTTTCACATTTTGCCTTGCCTTACCTTGTCTTGCTTTGCCCTTTTGCTTTGCCTTGCCTTGCCAGGCTTTGCCCATTTGCCTTCCCTTGCCTTTGCCTTTCCATGCCTTGCTTTGCCCCTTTGCCTTACCTTGCCTTGCTATGCCCTTTTGCCTTGCCTTGCTTTGTCTCTTTGCCTTGTCTTGCCTTGCCTTCCTTTCTCCTTTTGCCCTGATTTGCCTTGCCTTTCTTTTGACCTTTTGCCTTGCCTTGCCTTGCCTTGCCATGCTTTGCTCTTTTTCCTTGCCTTGCTTTGCCCTTTTGTCTTGCCTTGCCTTGCCTTGCTTTGCCATTTTCCCTTGCCTTGCTTTCCCCTTTTGCCTTGCCTTTCCTTGCTTTGGCCTTTTTCCTGGCCTTGCCATGGTTTGTCCTTTTGACTTACCTTGCCTTGCCTTTCTTTGCCCTTTTGCCTGGCCTTGCATTGAGTTGCCCTTTTTCATTGCCTTGCCATGCTTTGCCCTTTTGCCTTGCCTTGCTTTGCCATTTTGTCTTTCCTTGAATTGCCCTTTTGCCTTACCTTGCCTTGACTTGCTATACCCTTTTTCCTTTCCTTGTCTTGCTTTGCCATTTTGCCTTTCCTTGCATTGCCCTTTTGCATTCCCTTGCCTTGACTTACTTTGCCGTTTTGCCTTGCCTTGCTTTGCCCTTTTTCCTTGCCTTGCTTTGCCATTTTGCCTTTCCTTGCATTGCCATTTTGCCTTTGCTTGCATTGCCCTTTTGCCTTACCTTGCCTTGCTTTGCCCTTTTTCCTTGCCATGCCTTGCTTTGCCCTTTTGATTTGCATTGCATTGCCTTACTTTGACATTTTGCCTTGCCTGACTTGTCTTGCTTTTCCCTTTTGCTTTGCCTTGCCTTGCCTTTCCATGTCTTGCTTTGCCCTTTTGCCTTCCCTTGTCTTGCTTTACTTTTCCGTTTTGACTTGCCTTGCTTTGCCATTTTGCCTTCCCTTGCATTGCTTTTCTCGTTTGCCTTGCCTTGCCATGCTTTGCCCTTTTGCCTTGTCTGGCCTTGCTTTGGTTTGCCCTTTTGCCTTGATTTGCCTTGCCTTGATTTGCCCTTTTTCCCGGCCTTGCCTTGCATTGCCCTTTTGTCTTGCCTTGCCTTACCTTGCTTTGTACTTTTGCCTTGCTTTGCCTTGATTTGCCATTTTGCCTTCCCTTGTCTTACCTTGCTTTCCCCTTTTGCCTTGCCTTTGTTCTGACCTTTTGCCTTGCCGTGACATGCTTTGCTCTTTTTCCTTCCCTTGCTTTGAACTTTTCTCTTACCTTGCCTTGACTTGATTTTCCCTTTTGCCTTGCCTTCCCTTGCTTTGCTCTTTTGCCTTGCCTTCCCTTTCTTTGCCATTTTGCCTTCCCTTGTCTGACCTTGCTTTCCCCTTTTGCCTTGCCTTGCCTTCCTTTGCCCTTTTGTCTAGCTTTGCCTTGCTTTGCCCTTTTGCCTTACATTGCCTAGCCTTGCTTTGCAGTTTTCCCTTGCCTTGCCTTGCCCTTTTTCCTTGCCTTGTCTTGCCATGCTTTTCCCTTTTGTCTTGCCTTGCTTTGCCATTTTGCCTTTCCTTGCATTGCCCTTTTGCCTTACCTTGCCTTGCTTAGCCCTTTTCCCTTGCCTTGCCTTTCCATGCCTTGCTTTGCCCTTTTTCCTTGCCATGCCTTGCTTTGCCCTTTTGATTTGCATTACATTGCCTTACTTTGAAATTTTGCCTTGCCTAACCTTGTCTTGCTTTTCCCTTTTGCTTTGCCTTGCCTTGCCTTACCTTGTCTGGCTTTGCCCTTTTGCTTTGCCTTGCCTTGCCATGCTTTGCCCTTTTGCCTTGCCTTTCCTTGCCATGCTTTGCCCTTTTGCCATGCCTTGCTTTGCCCTTTTGCCTTGCCTTTCCTTTCCTTGCTTTTCCCTTTTGCCTTGCCTTCCCTTGCTTTGCTCTTTTGCCTTGCCTTCCCTTGTTTTGCTCTTTTGCCTTACCTTGCCTTGACTTGCTTTGCCCTTTTGCCTTGCCTTGCTTTGCCATTTTGCCTTTCCTTGCATTGCCCTTTTGCCTCACCTTGCCTTGCCTTGCTTTTCCCTTTTGCTTTGCCTTGCCTTGCCTTTCCATGTCTTGCTTTTCCCTTTTGCCTTCCCTTGCCTTGCTTTACTTTTCCTTTTTGCCTTGCCTTGCTTTGCTCTTTTGCCTTCTCTTGCCTTGCCTTACTTTGCCGTTTTGCCTTGACTTGCTTTGCCCTTTTGCCTTGCCTTGCCTTGTTTTGCCGTTTTGATTTGCCTTGCATTGCCTTACTTTCATCTTTACCTTGCCTTGACGTGTCTTGCTTATCCTTTTGCCTTGCCTTGCTTTGCTTTCCCCTTTTGCCTTGCCTTTCCTTGCCTTGCTTTGCCCTTTTCCCTTGCCTTGCCTTGCCTTTCCATGCCTTGCTTTGCCCTTTTTCCTTGCCATGCCTTGCTTTGCCCTTTTGATTTGCATTGCATTGCCTTACTTTGACATTTTGCCTTGCCTTACCTTGTCTTGCTTTGTCCTTTTGCTTTGCCTTGCCTTGCCTTTCCATGTCTTTGCTTTGCCCTTTTGCCTTCCCTTGTCTTGCTTTACTTTTCCGTTTTGACTTGCCTTGCTTTGCCCTTTTGCATTCCCTTGCCTTGCCTTATTTTGCCGTTTTGCCTTGCCTTGCTTTGCCCTTTTTCCTTGCCATGCCTTGCTTTGCCATTTTGATTTGCCTTACATTGCCTTACTTTGACATTTTACCTTGCCTTTCCTTGCCTTGCTTTGCCCTTTTGTCTTGCCTTGCCTTGCCTTGCTTTGCCATTTTCCCTTGCCTTGCTTTCCCCTTTTGCCTTGCCTTTCCTTGCTTTGGCCTTTTTCCTGGCCTTGCCATGGTTTGTCCTTTTGACTTACCTTGCCTTGCCTTTCTTTGCCCTTTTGCCTGGCCTTGCATTGAGTTGCCCTTTTTCATTGCCTTGCCTTGCCATGCTTTGCCCTTTTGCCTTGCCTTGCTTTGACATTTTGCCTTTCCTTGAATTGCCCTTTTGCCTTACTTTGCCTTGACTTGCTATACCCTTTTTCCTTGCCTTGTCTTGCTTTGCCATTTTGCCTTTCCTTGCATTGCCCTTTTGCCTTACCTTGCCTTGACATGCTTTGCCCTTTTGCCTTCCCTTGCCTTGCCTTTCCATGCCTTGCTTTGCCCCTTTGCCTTACCTTGCCTTGCTTTGCCCTTTTGCCTTGCCATACTTTGCCTCTTTGCCTTGTCTTGCCTTGCCTTCCTTTCTCCTTTCTCCTTCCTTTCTCCTACATTGCCTTACTTTCACATTTTGCCTTGCCTTACCTTGTCTTGCTATGCCCTTTTGCTTTGCCTTGCCTTGCCATGCTTTGCCCATTTGCCTTCCCTTGCCTTGACTTACTTTGCCGTTTTGCCTTGCCTTGCTTTGCCCTTTTTCCTTGCCTTGCTTTGCCATTTTGCCTTTCCTTGCATTGCCATTTTGCCTTTGCTTGCATTGCCCTTTTGCCTTACCTTGCCTTGCTTTGCCCTTTTTCCTTGCCATGCCTTGCTTTGCCCTTTTGATTTGCATTGCATTGCCTTACTTTGACATTTTGCCTTGCCTGACTTGTCTTGCTTTTCCCTTTTGCTTTGCCCTGCCTTTCCTTTCCATGTCTTGCTTTGCCCTTTTGCCTTCCCTTGTCTTGCTTTACTTTTCCGTTTTGACTTGCCTTGCTTTGCCCTTTTGCATTCCCTTGCCTTGCCTTACTTTAACATTTTTCCGTGCCTTACCTTGTCTGGCTTTGCCTTGCCTTGACATGCTTTGCCCTTTTGCCTTGCATTTCCTTGCCATGCTTTGCCCTTTTGCCATGCCTTGCTTTCCCTTTTGCCTTGCCTTTCCTTTCCTTCCTTTTCCCTTTTGCCTTGCCTTCCCTTGCTTTGCTCTTTTGCCTTGCCTTCCCTTGTTTTTCCCTTTTGCCTTACCTTGCCTTGACTTGCTTTGCCCTTTTGCCTTGCCTTGCTTTGCCATTTTGCCTTTCCTTGCATTGCCCTTTTGCCTCACCTTGCCTTGCCTTGCTTTTCCCTTTTGCTTTGCCTTGCCTTGCCTTTCCATGTCTTGCTTTTCCCTTTTGCCTTCCCTTGCCTTGCTTTACTTTTCCTTTTTGCCTTGCCTTGCTTTGCTCTTTTGCCTTCTCTTGCCTTGCCTTACTTTGCCGTTTTGCCTTGCCTTGCTTTGCCCTTTTGCCTTGCCTTGCCTTGTTTTGCCGTCTTGAATTGCCTTGCATTGCCTTACTTTCATCTTTGCCTTGCCTTGACGTGTCTTCCTTATCCTTTTGCCTTGCCTTGCTTTGCTTTCCCCTTTTGCCTTGCCTTTCCTTGCCTTGCTTTACCCTTTTGCCTTCCCTTGCCTTGCCTTTCCATGCCTTGCTTTGCCCCTTTGCCTTACCTTGCCTTGCTTTGCCCTTTTGCCTTGCCTTGCTTTGCCTCTTTGCCTTGTCTTGCCTTGCCTTTCTTTTGACCTTTTGCCTTGCCTTGCATTGCCATGCTTTGCTCTTTTTCCTTGCCTTGCTTTGCCCTTTTGTCTTGCCTTGCCTTGCCTTGCTTTGCCATTTTCCCTTGCCTTGCTTTCCCCTTTTGCCTTGCCTTTCCTTGCTTTGGCCTTTTTCCTGGCCTTGCCATGGTTTGTCCTTTTGACTTACCTTGCCTTGCCATGCTTTGCCCTTTTGCCTGGCCTTGCATTGAGTTGCCCTTTTTCATTGCCTTGCCTTGCCATGCTTTGCCCTTTTGACTTGCCTTGCTTTGCCCTTTTGCCTTGCTTTGCCTTGTTATGCTTTGCCCTTTTGCCTTGCCTTGCTTTGCCATTTTGCCTTTCCTTGAATTGCCCTTTTGCCTTACTTTGCCTTGACTTGCTATACCCTTTTTCCTTGCCTTGCCTTGTCATACTTTGCCATTTTGACTTGCTTTGCTTTGCCCTCTTGCCTTGCCTTGCTTTGCCATTTTGCCTTTCCTTGAATTGCCCTTTTGCCTTACCTTGCCTTGACTTGCTATACCCTTTTTCCTTGCCTTGCCTTGTCATACTTTGCCATTTTGACTTGCTTTGCTTTGCCCTTTTGCCTTGCCTTGCTTTGCCATTTTGCCTTTCCTTGAATTGCCCTTTTGCCTTACCTTGCCTTGACTTGCTATACCCTTTTTCCTAGCCTTGCCTTGTCATGCTTTGCCCTTTTGACTTTCCTTACTTTGCCCTTTTGCTTTGCCTTGCCTTGCCATGCTTTGCCCTTTTGCCTTGCCTTTCCTTGCCATGCTTTGCCCTTTTGCCATGCCTTGCTTTGCCCTTTTGCCTTGCCTTTCCTTTCCTTGCTTTTCCCTTTTGCCTTGCCTTCCCTGCTTTGCTCTTTTGCCTTGCCTTCCCTTGTTTTGCTCTTTTGCCTTACCTTGCCTTGACTTGCTTTGCCCTTTTGCCTTGCCTTGCTTTGCCATTTTGCCTTTCCTTGCATTGCCCTTTTGCCTCACCTTGCCTTGCCTTGCTTTTCCCTTTTGCTTTGCCTTGCCTTGCCTTTCCATGTCTTGCTTTTCCCTTTTGCCTTCCCTTGCCTTGCTTTACTTTTCCTTTTTGCCTTGCCTTGCTTTGCTCTTTTGCCTTCTCTTGCCTTGCCTTACTTTGCCGTTTTGCCTTGACTTGCTTTGCCCTTTTGCCTTGCCTTGCCTTGTTTTGCCGTTTTGATTTGCCTTGCATTGCCTTACTTTCATCTTTACCTTGCCTTGACGTGTCTTGCTTATCCTTTTGCCTTGCCTTGCTTTGCTTTCCCCTTTTGCCTTGCCTTTCCTTGCCTTGCTTTGCCCTTTTCCCTTGCCTTGCCTTGCCTTTCCATGCCTTGCTTTGCCCTTTTTCCTTGCCATGCCTTGCTTTGCCCTTTTGATTTGCATTGCATTGCCTTACTTTGACATTTTGCCTTGCCTTACCTTGTCTTGCTTTGTCCTTTTGCTTTGCCTTGCCTTGCCTTTCCATGTCTTTGCTTTGCCCTTTTGCCTTCCCTTGTCTTGCTTTACTTTTCCGTTTTGACTTGCCTTGCTTTGCCCTTTTGCATTCCCTTGCCTTGCCTTATTTTGCCGTTTTGCCTTGCCTTGCTTTGCCCTTTTTCCTTGCCATGCCTTGCTTTGCCATTTTGATTTGCCTTACATTGCCTTACTTTGACATTTTACCTTGCCTTTCCTTGCCTTGCTTTGCCCTTTTGTCTTGCCTTGCCTTGCCTTGCTTTGCCATTTTCCCTTGCCTTGCTTTCCCCTTTTGCCTTGCCTTTCCTTGCTTTGGCCTTTTTCCTGGCCTTGCCATGGTTTGTCCTTTTGACTTACCTTGCCTTGCCTTTCTTTGCCCTTTTGCCTGGCCTTGCATTGAGTTGCCCTTTTTCATTGCCTTGCCTTGCCATGCTTTGCCCTTTTGCCTTGCCTTGCTTTGACATTTTGCCTTTCCTTGAATTGCCCTTTTGCCTTACTTTGCCTTGACTTGCTATACCCTTTTTCCTTGCCTTGTCTTGCTTTGCCATTTTGCCTTTCCTTGCATTGCCCTTTTGCCTTACCTTGCCTTGACATGCTTTGCCCTTTTGCCTTCCCTTGCCTTGCCTTTCCATGCCTTGCTTTGCCCCTTTGCCTTACCTTGCCTTGCTTTGCCCTTTTGCCTTGCCATACTTTGCCTCTTTGCCTTGCCTTGCCTTGCCTTCCTTTCTCCTTTCTCCTTCCTTTCTCCTACATTGCCTTACTTTCACATTTTGCCTTGCCTTACCTTGTCTTGCTTTGCCCTTTTGCTTTGCCTTGCCTTGCCAGGCTTTGCCCATTTGCCTTCCCTTGCCTTTGCCTTTCCATGCCTTGCTTTGCCCCTTTGCCTTACCTTGCCTTGCTATGCCCTTTTGCCTTGCCTTGCTTTGTCTCTTTGCCTTGTCTTGCCTTGCCTTCCTTTCTCCTTTTGCCCTGATTTGCCTTGCCTTTCTTTTGACCTTTTGCCTTGCCTTGCCTTGCCTTGCCATGCTTTGCTCTTTTTCCTTGCCTTGCTTTGCCCTTTTGTCTTGCCTTGCCTTGCCTTGCTTTGCCATTTTCCCTTGCCTTGCTTTCCCCTTTTGCCTTGCCTTTCCTTGCTTTGGCCTTTTTCCTGGCCTTGCCATGGTTTGTCCTTTTGACTTACCTTGCCTTGCCTTTCTTTGCCCTTTTGCCTGGCCTTGCATTGAGTTGCCCTTTTTCCTTCCCTTGCCATGCTTTGCCCTTTTGCCTTGCCTTGCTTTGCCATTTTGTCTTTCCTTGAATTGCCCTTTTGCCTTACCTTGCCTTGACTTGCTATACCCTTTTTCCTTTCCTTGTCTTGCTTTGCCATTTTGCCTTTCCTTGCATTGCCCTTTTGCATTCCCTTGCCTTGACTTACTTTGCCGTTTTGCCTTGCCTTGCTTTGCCCTTTTTCCTTGCCTTGCTTTGCCATTTTGCCTTTCCTTGCATTGCCATTTTGCCTTTGCTTGCATTGCCCTTTTGCCTTACCTTGCCTTGCTTTGCCCTTTTTCCTTGCCATGCCTTGCTTTGCCCTTTTGATTTGCATTGCATTGCCTTACTTTGACATTTTGCCTTGCCTGACTTGTCTTGCTTTTCCCTTTTGCTTTGCCTTGCCTTGCCTTTCCATGTCTTGCTTTGCCCTTTTGCCTTCCCTTGTCTTGCTTTACTTTTCCGTTTTGACTTGCCTTGCTTTGCCATTTTGCCTTCCCTTGCATTGCTTTTCTCGTTTGCCTTGCCTTGCCATGCTTTGCCCTTTTGCCTTGTCTGGCCTTGCTTTGGTTTGCCCTTTTGCCTTGATTTGCCTTGCCTTGATTTGCCCTTTTTCCCGGCCTTGCCTTGCATTGCCCTTTTGTCTTGCCTTGCCTTACCTTGCTTTGTACTTTTGCCTTGCTTTGCCTTGATTTGCCATTTTGCCTTCCCTTGTCTTACCTTGCTTTCCCCTTTTGCCTTGCCTTTGTTCTGACCTTTTGCCTTGCCGTGACATGCTTTGCTCTTTTTCCTTCCCTTGCTTTGAACTTTTCTCTTACCTTGCCTTGACTTGATTTTCCCTTTTGCCTTGCCTTCCCTTGCTTTGCTCTTTTGCCTTGCCTTCCCTTTCTTTGCCATTTTGCCTTCCCTTGTCTGACCTTGCTTTCCCCTTTTGCCTTGCCTTGCCTTCCTTTGCCCTTTTGTCTAGCTTTGCCTTGCTTTGCCCTTTTGCCTTACATTGCCTAGCCTTGCTTTGCAGTTTTCCCTTGCCTTGCCTTGCCCTTTTTCCTTGCCTTGTCTTGCCATGCTTTTCCCTTTTGCCTTGCCTTGCTTTGCCATTTTGCCTTTCCTTGCATTGCCCTTTTGCCTTACCTTGCCTTGCTTAGCCCTTTTCCCTTGCCTTGCCTTTCCATGCCTTGCTTTGCCCTTTTTCCTTGCCATGCCTTGCTTTGCCCTTTTGATTTGCATTACATTGCCTTACTTTGAAATTTTGCCTTGCCTAACCTTGTCTTGCTTTTCCCTTTTGCTTTGCCTTGCCTTGCCTTACCTTGTCTGGCTTTGCCCTTTTGCTTTGCCTTGCCTTGCCATGCTTTGCCCTTTTGCCTTGCCTTTCCTTGCCATGCTTTGCCCTTTTGCCATGCCTTGCTTTGCCCTTTTGCCTTGCCTTTCCTTTCCTTGCTTTTCCCTTTTGCCTTGCCTTCCCTTGCTTTGCTCTTTTGCCTTGCCTTCCCTTGTTTTGCTCTTTTGCCTTACCTTGCCTTGACTTGCTTTGCCCTTTTGCCTTGCCTTGCTTTGCCATTTTGCCTTTCCTTGCATTGCCCTTTTGCCTCACCTTGCCTTGCCTTGCTTTTCCCTTTTGCTTTGCCTTGCCTTGCCTTTCCATGTCTTGCTTTTCCCTTTTGCCTTCCCTTGCCTTGCTTTACTTTTCCTTTTTGCCTTGCCTTGCTTTGCTCTTTTGCCTTCTCTTGCCTTGCCTTACTTTGCCGTTTTGCCTTGACTTGCTTTGCCCTTTTGCCTTGCCTTGCCTTGTTTTGCCGTTTTGATTTGCCTTGCATTGCCTTACTTTCATCTTTACCTTGCCTTGACGTGTCTTGCTTATCCTTTTGCCTTGCCTTGTTTTGCTTTCCCCTTTTGCCTTGCCTTTCCTTGCCTTGCTTTGCCCTTTTCCCTTGCCTTGCCTTGCCTTTCCATGCCTTGCTTTGCCCTTTTTCCTTGCCATGCCTTGCTTTGCCCTTTTGATTTGCATTGCATTGCCTTACTTTGACATTTTGCCTTGCCTTACCTTGTCTTGCTTTGTCCTTTTGCTTTGCCTTGCCTTGCCTTTCCATGTCTTTGCTTTGCCCTTTTGCCTTCCCTTGTCTTGCTTTACTTTTCCGTTTTGACTTGCCTTGCTTTGCCCTTTTGCATTCCCTTGCCTTGCCTTATTTTGCCGTTTTGCCTTGCCTTGCTTTGCCCTTTTTCCTTGCCATGCCTTGCTTTGCCATTTTGATTTGCCTTACATTGCCTTACTTTGACATTTTACCTTGCCTTTCCTTGCCTTGCTTTGCCCTTTTGTCTTGCCTTGCCTTGCCTTGCTTTGCCATTTTCCCTTGCCTTGCTTTCCCCTTTTGCCTTGCCTTTCCTTGCTTTGGCCTTTTTCCTGGCCTTGCCATGGTTTGTCCTTTTGACTTACCTTGCCTTGCCTTTCTTTGCCCTTTTGCCTGGCCTTGCATTGAGTTGCCCTTTTTCATTGCCTTGCCTTGCCATGCTTTGCCCTTTTGCCTTGCCTTGCTTTGACATTTTGCCTTTCCTTGAATTGCCCTTTTGCTTTACTTTGCCTTGACTTGCTATACCCTTTTTCCTTGCCTTGTCTTGCTTTGCCATTTTGCCTTTCCTTGCATTGCCCTTTTGCCTTACCTTGCCTTGACATGCTTTGCCCTTTTGCCTTCCCTTGCCTTGCCTTTCCATGCCTTGCTTTGCCCCTTTGCCTTACCTTGCCTTGCTTTGCCCTTTTGCCTTGCCATACTTTGCCTCTTTGCCTTGCCTTGCCTTGCCTTCCTTTCTCCTTTCTCCTTCCTTTCTCCTACATTGCCTTACTTTCACATTTTGCCTTGCCTTACCTTGTCTTGCTTTGCCCTTTTGCTTTGCCTTGCCTTGCCAGGCTTTGCCCATTTGCCTTCCCTTGCCTTTGCCTTTCCATGCCTTGCTTTGCCCCTTTGCCTTACCTTGCCTTGCTATGCCCTTTTGCCTTGCCTTGCTTTGTCTCTTTGCCTTGTCTTGCCTTGCCTTCCTTTCTCCTTTTGCCCTGATTTGCCTTGCCTTTCTTTTGACCTTTTGCCTTGCCTTGCCTTGCCTTGCCATGCTTTGCTCTTTTTCCTTGCCTTGCTTTGCCCTTTTGTCTTGCCTTGCCTTGCCTTGCTTTGCCATTTTCCCTTGCCTTGCTTTCCCCTTTTGCCTTGCCTTTCCTTGCTTTGGCCTTTTTCCTGGCCTTGCCATGGTTTGTCCTTTTGACTTACCTTGCCTTGCCTTTCTTTGCCCTTTTGCCTGGCCTTGCATTGAGTTGCCCTTTTTCCTTCCCTTGCCATGCTTTGCCCTTTTGCCTTGCCTTGCTTTGCCATTTTGTCTTTCCTTGAATTGCCCTTTTGCCTTACCTTGCCTTGACTTGCTATACCCTTTTTCCTTTCCTTGTCTTGCTTTGCCATTTTGCCTTTCCTTGCATTGCCCTTTTGCCTTACCTTGCCTTGACATGCTTTGCCCTTTTGCCTTGCCTTGCCTTGTCATGCTTTGCCCTTTTGACTTGCTTTGCTTTGCCCTTTTGCCTTGCCTTTCCTTGTTTTGCCGTTTTGAATTGCCTTGCATTGCCTTACTTTCATCTTTGCCTTGCCTTGACGTGTCTTCCTTATCCTTTTGCCTTGCCTTGCTTTGCTTTCCCCTTTTGCCTTCCCTTTCCTTGCCTTTCTTTACCCTTTTGCCTTCCCTTGCCTTGCCTTTCCATGCCTTGCTTTGCCCCTTTGCCTTACCTTGCCTTGCTTTGCCCTTTTGCCTTGCCATACTTTGCCTCTTTGCCTTGTCTTGCCTTGCCTTCCTTTCTCCTTTCTCCTTCCTTTCTCCTACATTGCCTTACTTTCACATTTTGCCTTGCCTTACCTTGTCTTGCTTTGCCCTTTTGCTTTGCCTTGCCTTGCCATGCTTTGCCCATTTGCCTTCCCTTGTCTTGCTTTACTTTTCCGTTTTGACTTGCCTTGCTTTGCCCTTTTGCATTCCCTTGCCTTGACTTACTTTGCCGTTTTGCCTTGCCTTGCTTTGCCCTTTTTCCTTGCCTTGCTTTGCCATTTTGCCTTTCCTTGCATTGCCATTTTGCCTTTGCTTGCATTGCCCTTTTGCCTTACCTTGCCTTGCTTTGCCCTTTTTCCTTGCCATGCCTTGCTTTGCCCTTTTGATTTGCATTGCATTGCCTTACTTTGACATTTTGCCTTGCCTGACTTGTCTTGCTTTTCCCTTTTGCTTTGCCTTGCCTTGCCTTTCCATGTCTTGCTTTGCCCTTTTGCCTTCCCTTGTCTTGCTTTACTTTTCCGTTTTGACTTGCCTTGCTTTGCCCTTTTGCATTCCCTTGCCTTGCCTTACTTTAACATTTTTCCGTGCCTTACCTTGTCTGGCTTTGCCTTGCCTTGACATGCTTTGCCCTTTTGCCTTGCATTTCCTTGCCATGCTTTGCCCTTTTGCCATGCCTTGCTTTCCCTTTTGCCTTGCCTTTCCTTTCCTTCCTTTTCCCTTTTGCCTTGCCTTCCCTTGCTTTGCTCTTTTGCCTTGCCTTCCCTTGTTTTTCCCTTTTGCCTTACCTTGCCTTGACTTGCTTTGCCCTTTTGCCTTGCCTTGCTTTGCCATTTTGCCTTTCCTTGCATTGCCCTTTTGCCTCACCTTGCCTTGCCTTGCTTTTCCCTTTTGCTTTGCTTGCCTTGCCTTTCCATGTCTTGCTTTTCCCTTTTGCCTTCCCTTGCCTTGCTTTACTTTTCCTTTTTGCCTTGCCTTGCTTTGCTCTTTTGCCTTCTCTTGCCTTGCCTTACTTTGCCGTTTTGCCTTGCCTTGCTTTGCCCTTTTGCCTTGCCTTGCCTTGTTTTGCCGTCTTGAATTGCCTTGCATTGCCTTACTTTCATCTTTGCCTTGCCTTGACGTGTCTTCCTTATCCTTTTGCCTTGCCTTGCTTTGCTTTCCCCTTTTGCCTTGCCTTTCCTTGCCTTGCTTTACCCTTTTGCCTTCCCTTGCCTTGCCTTTCCATGCCTTGCTTTGCCCCTTTGCCTTACCTTGCCTTGCTTTGCCCTTTTGCCTTGCCTTGCTTTGCCTCTTTGCCTTGTCTTGCCTTGCCTTTCTTTTGACCTTTTGCCTTGCCTTGCATTGCCATGCTTTGCTCTTTTTCCTTGCCTTGCTTTGCCCTTTTGTCTTGCCTTGCCTTGCCTTGCTTTGCCATTTTCCCTTGCCTTGCTTTCCCCTTTTGCCTTGCCTTTCCTTGCTTTGGCCTTTTTCCTGGCCTTGCCATGGTTTGTCCTTTTGACTTACCTTGCCTTGCCATGCTTTGCCCTTTTGCCTGGCCTTGCATTGAGTTGCCCTTTTTCATTGCCTTGCCTTGCCATGCTTTGCCCTTTTGACTTGCCTTGCTTTGCCCTTTTGCCTTGCTTTGCCTTGTTATGCTTTGCCCTTTTGCCTTGCCTTGCTTTGCCATTTTGCCTTTCCTTGAATTGCCCTTTTGCCTTACTTTGCCTTGACTTGCTATACCCTTTTTCCTTGCCTTGCCTTGTCATACTTTGCCATTTTGACTTGCTTTGCTTTGCCCTCTTGCCTTGCCTTGCTTTGCCATTTTGCCTTTCCTTGAATTGCCCTTTTGCCTTACCTTGCCTTGACTTGCTATACCCTTTTTCCTTGCCTTGCCTTGTCATACTTTGCCATTTTGACTTGCTTTGCTTTGCCCTTTTGCCTTGCCTTGCTTTGCCATTTTGCCTTTCCTTGAATTGCCCTTTTGCCTTACCTTGCCTTGACTTGCTATACCCTTTTTCCTAGCCTTGCCTTGTCATGCTTTGCCCTTTTGACTTTCCTTACTTTGCCCTTTTGCCTTGCTTTGCCTTGTTATGCTTTGCCCTTTTGCCTTGTCTGCTTTGCCATTTTGCGTTTCCTTGCATTGCCCTTTTGCCTTACCTTGCCTTGACATGCTTTAGCCTTTTGCCTTGCCTTGCCTTGTCATTCTTTGCCTTTTTGACTTGCTTTGCTTTGCCCTTTTGCCTTGCCTTTCCTTTTTTTGCCGTTTTGAATTGCCTTGCATTGCCTTACTTTCATCTTTGCCTTGCCTTGACGTGTCTTCCTTATCCTTTTGCCTTGCCTTGCTTTGCTTTCCCCTTTTGCCTTGCCTTTCCTTGCCTTGCTTTACCCTTTTGCCTTCCCTTGCCCTGCCTTTCCATGCCTTGCTTTGCCCCTTTGCCTTACCTTGCCTTGCTTTGCCCTTTTGCCTTGCCTTGCTTTGCCTCTTTGCCTTGTCTTGCCTTGCCTTCTTTCTCCTTTTGCCCTGATTTGCCTTGCCTTTCTTTTGACCTTTTGCCTTGCCTTGCATTGCCATGCTTTGCTCTTTTTCCTTGCCTTGCTTTGCCCTTTTGTCTTGCCTTGCCTTGCCTTGCTTTGCCATTTTCCCTTGCCTTGCTTTCCCCTTTTGCCTTGCCTTTCCTTGCTTTGGCCTTTTTCCTGGCCTCTCCATGGTTTTTCATTTTGACTTACCATGCCTTGCCTTTCTTTACATTTTTCCTGGCCTTGCATTGAGTTGCCCTTTTTCCTTCCCTTGCCTTGCCATTCTTTGCCCTTTTGCCTTGCCTTGCTTTGCCATTTTGCCTTTCCTTGAATTGCCCTTTTGCCTTACCTTGCCTTGACTTGCTATACCCTTTTTCCTTGCCTTGCCTTGCCATGCTTTGCCCTTTTGCCTTGCCTTGCTTTGCCATTTTGCCTTTCCTTGAATTGCCCTTTTGCCTTACCTTGCCTTGACTTGCTATACCCTTTTTCCTTGCCTTCTCTTGCTTTGACATTTTGCCTTTCCTTGCACTGCCCTTTTGCCTTACCTTGCCTGACATGCTTTGCCCTTTTGCCTTGCCTTGCCTTGTCATTCTTTGCCTTTTTGACTTGCTTTGCTTTGCCCTTTTGCCTTGCCTTTCCTTTTTTTGCCGTTTTGAATTGCCTTGCATTGCCTTACTTTCATCTTTGCCTTGCCTTGACGTGTCTTCCTTATCCTTTTGCCTTGCCTTGCTTTGCTTTCCCCTTTTGCCTTGCCTTTCCTTGCCTTTCTTTACCCTTTTGCCTTCCCTTGCCTTGCCTTTCCATGCCTTGCTTCGCCCCTTTGCCTTAACTTGCCTTGCTTTGCCCTTTTGCTTTGCCTTGCCTTGCCAGGCTTTGCCCATTTGCCTTCCCTTGCCTTTGCCTTTCCATGCCTTGCTTTGCCCCTTTGCCTTACCTTGCCTTGCTATGCCCTTTTGCCTTGCCTTTCTTTTTCTCTTTGCCTTGTCTTTCATTGCCTTCCTTTCTCCTTTTGCCCTGATTTGCCTTGCCTTTCTTTTGACCTTTTGCCTTGCCTTGCCATGCTTTGCTCTTTTTCCTTGCCTTGCTTTGCCCTTTTGTCTTTCCTTGCCTTGCCTTGCTTTGCCATTTTCCCTTGCCTTGCTTTCCCCTTTTGCCTTGCCTTTCCTTGCTTTGGCCTTTTTCCTGGCCTTGCCATGGTTTGTCCTTTTGACTTACCTTGCCTTGCCTTTCTTTGCACTTTTGCCTGGCCTTGCTTTGCCCTTTTGCCTTGCCTTGCTTTGCCATTTTGCCTTTCCTTCAATTGCCCTTTTGCCTTACCTTGCCTTGGCATGCTATACCCTTTTTCCTTGACTTGCCTTGTCATGCTTTGCCCTTTTGACTTGCCTTGCTTTTTCATGCTTTGCCCTTTTGACTTGCCTTGCTTTGCCCTTTTGCCTTGCTTTGCCTTGTTATGCTTTGCCCTTTTGCCTTGCCTTGCTTTGCCATTTTGCCTTTCCTTGAATTGCCCTTTTGCCTTACTTTGCCTTGACTTGCTATACCCTTTTTCCTTGCCTTGCCTTGTCATACTTTGCCATTTTGACTTGCTTTGCTTTGCCCTTTTGCCTTGCCTTGCTTTGCCATTTTGCCTTTCCTTGAATTGCCCTTTTGCCTTACCTTGCCTTGACTTGCTATACCCTTTTTCCTAGCCTTGCCTTGTCATGCTTTGCCCTTTTGCCTTGCCTTGCTTTGCCCTTTTGCCTTGCTTTGCCTTGTTATGCTTTCCCTTTTGCCTTGTCTTGCTTTGCCATTTTGCGTTTCCTTGCATTGCCCTTTTGCCTTACCTTGCCTTGACATGCTTTAGCCTTTTGCCTTGCCTTGCCTTGTCATTCTTTGCCTTTTTGACTTGCTTTGCTTTGCCCTTTTGCCTTGCCTTTTTTTTTTTTGCCGTTTTGAATTGCCTTGCATTGCCTTACTTTCATCTTTGCCTTGCCTTGACGTGTCTTCCTTATCCTTTTGCCTTGCCTTGCTTTGCTTTCCCCTTTTGCCTTGCCTTTCCTTGCCTTGCTTTACCCTTTTGCCTTCCCTTGCCTTGCCTTTCCATGCCTTGCTTTGCCCCTTTGCCTTACCTTGCCTTGCTTTGCCGTTTTGCCTTGCCTTGCTTTGCCTCTTTGCCTTGTCTTGCCTTGCCTTCCTTTCTCCTTTTGCCCTTTTTTGCCTTGCCTTTCTTTTGACCTTTTGCCTTGCCTTGCATTGCCATGCTTTGCTCTTTTTCCTTGCCTTGCTTTGCCCTTTTGTCTTGCCTTGCCTTGCCTTGCTTTGCCATTTTCCCTTGCCTTGCTTTCCCCTTTTGCCTTGCCTTTCCTTGCTTTGGCCTTTTTCCTGGCCTCTCCATGGTTTTTCATTTTGACTTACCATGCCTTGCCTTTCTTTGCATTTTTCCTGGCCTTGCATTGAGTTGCCCTTTTTCCTTGCCTTGCCTTGCCATTCTTTGCCATTTTGCCTTGCCTTGCTTTGCCATTTTGCCTTTCCTTGAATTGCCCTTTTGCCTTACCTTGCCTTGACTTACTATACCCTTTTTCCTTGCCTTGCCTTGCCATTCTTTGCCATTTTGCCTTGCCTTGCTTTGCCATTTTGCCTTTCCTTGAATTGCCCTTTTGCCTTACCTTGCCTTGACTTACTATACCCTTTTTCCTTGCCTTGCCTTGCCATGCTTTGCCCTTTTGCCTTGCCTTGCTTTGCCATTTTGCCTTTCCTTGAATTGCCCTTTTGCCTTACCTTGCCTTGACTTGCTATACCCTTTTTCCTTGCCTTCTCTTGCTTTGACATTTTGCCTTTCCTTGCACTGCCCTTTTGCCTTACCTTGCCTGACATGCTTTGCCCTTTTGCCTTGCCTTGCCTTGTCATTCTTTGCCTTTTTGACTTGCTTTGCTTTGCCCTTTTGCCTTGCCTTTCCTTTTTTTGCCGTTTTGAATTGCCTTGCATTGCCTTACTTTCATCTTTGCCTTGCCTTGACGTGTCTTCCTTATCCTTTTGCCTTGCCTTGCTTTGCTTTCCCCTTTTGCCTTGCCTTTCCTTGCCTTTCTTTACCCTTTTGCCTTCCCTTGCCTTGCCTTTCCATGCCTTGCTTTGCCCCTTTGCCTTAACTTGCCTTGCTTTGCCCTTTTGCTTTGCCTTGCCTTGCCAGGCTTTGCCCATTTGTCTTCCCTTGCCTTTGCCTTTCCATGCCTTGCTTTGCCCCTTTGCCTTACCTTGCCTTGCTATGCCCTTTTGCCTTGCCTTTCTTTTTCTCTTTGCCTTGTCTTTCATTGCCTTCCTTTCTCCTTTTGCCCTGATTTGCCTTGCCTTTCTTTTGACCTTTTGCCTTGCCTTGCCATGCTTTGCTCTTTTTCCTTGCCTTGCTTTGCCCTTTTGTCTTTCCTTGCCTTGCCTTGCTTTGCCATTTTCCCTTGCCTTGCTTTCCCCTTTTGCCTTGCCTTTCCTTGCTTTGGCCTTTTTCCTGGCCTTGCCATGGTTTGTCCTTTTGACTTACCTTGCCTTGCCTTTCTTTGCACTTTTGCCTGGCCTTGCTTTGCCCTTTTGCCTTGCCTTGCTTTGCCATTTTGCCTTTCCTTCAATTGCCCTTTTGCCTTACCTTGCCTTGGCATGCTATACCCTTTTTCCTTGACTTGCCTTGTCATGCTTTGCCCTTTTGACTTGCCTTGCTTTTTCATGCTTTGCCCTTTTGACTTGCCTTGCTTTGCCCTTTTGCCTTGCTTTGCCTTGTTATGCTTTGCCCTTTTGCCTTGCCTTGCTTTGCCATTTTGCCTTTCCTTGAATTGCCCTTTTGCCTTACTTTGCCTTGACTTGCTATACCCTTTTTCCTTGCCTTGCCTTGTCATACTTTGCCATTTTGACTTGCTTTGCTTTGCCCTTTTGCCTTGCCTTGCTTTGCCATTTTGCCTTTCCTTGAATTGCCCTTTTGCCTTACCTTGCCTTGACTTGCTATACCCTTTTTCCTAGCCTTGCCTTGTCATGCTTTGCCCTTTTGCCTTGCCTTGCTTTGCCCTTTTGCCTTGCTTTGCCTTGTTATGCTTTCCCTTTTGCCTTGTCTTGCTTTGCCATTTTGCGTTTCCTTGCATTGCCCTTTTGCCTTACCTTGCCTTGACATGCTTTAGCCTTTTGCCTTGCCTTGCCTTGTCATTCTTTGCCTTTTTGACTTGCTTTGCTTTGCCCTTTTGCCTTGCCTTTTTTTTTTTTGCCGTTTTGAATTGCCTTGCATTGCCTTACTTTCATCTTTGCCTTGCCTTGACGTGTCTTCCTTATCCTTTTGCCTTGCCTTGCTTTGCTTTCCCCTTTTGCCTTGCCTTTCCTTGCCTTGCTTTACCCTTTTGCCTTCCCTTGCCTTGCCTTTCCATGCCTTGCTTTGCCCCTTTGCCTTACCTTGCCTTGCTTTGCCGTTTTGCCTTGCCTTGCTTTGCCTCTTTGCCTTGTCTTGCCTTGCCTTCCTTTCTCCTTTTGCCCTTTTTTGCCTTGCCTTTCTTTTGACCTTTTGCCTTGCCTTGCATTGCCATGCTTTGCTCTTTTTCCTTGCCTTGCTTTGCCCTTTTGTCTTGCCTTGCCTTGCCTTGCTTTGCCATTTTCCCTTGCCTTGCTTTCCCCTTTTGCCTTGCCTTTCCTTGCTTTGGCCTTTTTCCTGGCCTCTCCATGGTTTTTCATTTTGACTTACCATGCCTTGCCTTTCTTTGCATTTTTCCTGGCCTTGCATTGAGTTGCCCTTTTTCCTTGCCTTGCCTTGCCATTCTTTGCCATTTTGCCTTGCCTTGCTTTGCCATTTTGCCTTTCCTTGAATTGCCCTTTTGCCTTACCTTGCCTTGACTTACTATACCCTTTTTCCTTGCCTTGCCTTGCCATGCTTTGCCCTTTTGCCTTGCCTTGCTTTGCCATTTTGCCTTTCCTTGAATTGCCCTTTTGCCTTACCTTGCCTTGACTTGCTATACCCTTTTTCCTTGCCTTGTCTTGCTTTGACATTTTGCCTTTCCTTGCATTGCCCTTTTGCCTTACCTTGCCTGACATGCTTTGCCCTTTTGCCTTGCCTTGCCTTGTCATTCTTTGCCTTTTTGACTTGCTTTGCTTTGCCCTTTTGCCTTGCCTTTCCTTTTTTTGCCGTTTTGAATTGCCTTGCATTGCCTTACTTTCATCTTTGCCTTGCCTTGACGTGTCTTCCTTATCCTTTTGCCTTGCCTTGCTTTGCTTTCCCCTTTTGCCTTGCCTTTCCTTGCCTTTCTTTACCCTTTTGCCTTCCCTTGCCTTGCCTTTCCATGCCTTGCTTTGCCCCTTTGCCTTAACTTGCCTTGCTTTGCCCTTTTGCTTTGCCTTGCCTTGCCAGGCTTTGCCCATTTGCCTTCCCTTGCCTTTGCCTTTCCATGCCTTGCTTTGCCCCTTTGCCTTACCTTGCCTTGCTATGCCCTTTTGCCTTGCCTTTCTTTTTCTCTTTGCCTTGTCTTTCATTGCCTTCCTTTCTCCTTTTGCCCTGATTTGCCTTGCCTTTCTTTTGACCTTTTGCCTTGCCTTGCCATGCTTTGCTCTTTTTCCTTGCCTTGCTTTGCCCTTTTGTCTTTCCTTGCCTTGCCTTGCTTTGCCATTTTCCCTTGCCTTGCTTTCCCCTTTTGCCTTGCCTTTCCTTGCTTTGGCCTTTTTCCTGGCCTTGCCATGGTTTGTCCTTTTGACTTACCTTGCCTTGCCTTTCTTTGCACTTTTGCCTGGCCTTGCTTTGCCCTTTTGCCTTGCCTTGCTTTGCCATTTTGCCTTTCCTTGAATTGCCCTTTTGCCTTACCTTGCCTTGGCATGCTATACCCTTTTTCCTTGACTTGCCTTGTCATGCTTTGCCCTTTTGACTTGCCTTGCTTTTTCATGCTTTGCCCTTTTGACTTGCCTTGCTTTGCCCTTTTGCCTTGCTTTGCCTTGTTATGCTTTGCCCTTTTGCCTTGCCTTGCTTTGCCATTTTGCCTTTCCTTGAATTGCCCTTTTGCCTTACTTTGCCTTGACTTGCTATACCCTTTTTCCTTGCCTTGCCTTGTCATACTTTGCCATTTTGACTTGCTTTGCTTTGCCCTTTTGCCTTGCCTTGCTTTGCCATTTTGCCTTTCCTTGAATTGCCCTTTTGCCTTACCTTGCCTTGACTTGCTATACCCTTTTTCCTTGCCTTGCCTTGTCATGCTTTGCCCTTTTGCCTTGCCTTGCTTTGCCCTTTTGCCTTGCTTTGCCTTGTTATGCTTTCCCTTTTGCCTTGTCTTGCTTTGCCATTTTGCTTTTCCTTGCATTGCCCTTTTGCCTTACCTTGCCTTGACATGCTTTACCCTTTTGCCTTGCCTTGCCTTTTCATGCTTTGCCATTTTGCATTGCCTTGCGTTGTCATGCTTTGCCCTTTTGACTTGCTTTGCTTTGCCCTTTTGCCTTGCCTTTCCTTGTTTTGCCGTTTTGAATTGCCTTGCATTTCCTTACTTTCATCTTTGCCTTGCCTTGACGTGTCTTCCTTATCCTTTTGCCTTGCCTTGCTTTGCTTTCCCCTTTTGACTTGCCTTTCCTTGCCTTGCTTTACCCTTTTGCCTTCCCTTGCCTTGCCTTTCCATGCCTTGCTTTGCCCCTTTGCCTTGCCTTGCTTTGACTCTTTGCCTTGTCTTGCCTTGCCTTCCTTTCTCCTTTTGCCCTGATTTGCCTTGCCTTTCTTTTGACCTTTTGCATTGTCTTGCATTGCCATGCTTTGCTCTTTTTCCTTGCCTTGCTTTGCCCTTTTGTCTTGCCTTGCCTTGCCTTGCTTTGCCATTTTCCCTTGCCTTGCTTTCCCCTTTTGCCTTGCCTTTCCTTGCTTTGGCCTTTTTCCTGGCCTTGCCATGGTTTGTCATTTTGACTTACCATGCCTTGCCTTTCTTTGCAGTTTTCCTGGCCTTGCATTGAGTTGCCCTTTTTCCTTGCCTTGCCTTGCCATTCTTTGCCCTTTTGCCTTGCCTTGCTTTGCCATTTTGCCTTTCCTTGAATTGCCCTTTTGCCTTACCTTGCCTTGACTTGCTATACCCTTTTTCCTTCTCTTGCCTTGTCATGCTTTGCCCTTTTGACTTGCCTTGCTTTGCCCTTTTGCCTTGCTTTGCCTCGTTATGCTTTGCCCCTTTGCCTTGTCTTGCTTTGCCATTTTGCCTTTCCTTGCATTGCCCTTTTGCCTTACCTTGCCTTGACATGCTTTGCCCTTTTGCCTTGCCTTGCCTTGTCATGCTTTGCCCTTTTCACTTGCTTTGCTTTGCCCTTTTGCCTTGCCTTTCCTTGTTTTGCCGTTTTCAATTTCCTTGCATTGCCTTACTTTCATCTTTGCCTCGCCTTGACGTGTCTTTCTTATACTTTCGCCTTGCCTTGCTTTGCTTTCCCCTTTTGCCTTGCCTTTCCATGCCTTGCTTTGCCCCTTTGCCTTATCTTGCCTTGCTTTGCCTTTTTGCCTTGCCTTGCTTTGCCTCTTTGCCTTGTCTTGCCTTGCCTTCCTTTCTCCTTTTGCCCTGATTTGCCTTGCCTTTCTTTTGACCTTTTGCCTTGCCTTGCCTTGCCATGCTTTGCTCTTTTTCCTTGCCTTGCTTTGCCCTTTTGTCTTGCCTTGCCTTGCCTTGCTTTGCCATTTTCCCCTGCCTTGCTTTCCCCTTTTGCCTTGCCTTTCCTTGCTTTGGCCTTTTTTCTGGCCTTGCCATGGTTTGTCCTTTTGACTTACCTTGCCTTGCCTTTCTTTGCCCTTTTTTCCTGGCCTTGCATTGAGTTGCCCTTTTTCATTGCCTTGCCTTGCCATGCTTTGCCCTTTTGCCTTGCCTTGCTTTGCCATTTTGCCTTTCCTTGAATTGCCCTTTTGCCTTACCTTGCCTTGACTTGCTATACCCTTTTTCCTTGCCTTGTCTTGCTTTGACATTTTGCCTTTCCTTGCATTGCCCTTTTGCCTTACCTTGCCTGACATGCTTTGCCCTTTTGCCTTGCCTTGCCTTGTCATGCTTTGCCCTTTTGACTTGCTTTGCTTTGCCCTTTTGCCTTGCCTTTCCTTGTTTTGCCGTTTTGAATTGCCTTGCATTGCCTTACTTTCATCTTTGCCTTGCCTTGACGTGTCTTCCTTATCCTTTTGCCTTGCCTTGCTTTGCTTTCCCCTTTTGCCTTGCCTTTCCTTGCCTTTCTTTACCCTTTTGCCTTCCCTTGCCTTGCCTTTCCATGCCTTGCTTTGCCCCTTTGCCTTACCTTGCCTTGCTTTGCCCTTTTGCCTTGCCATACTTTGCCTCTTTGCCTTGTCTTGCCTTGCCTTCCTTTCTCCTTTCTCCTTCCTTTCTCCTACATTGCCTTACTTTCACATTTTGCCTTGCCTTACCTTGTCTTGCTTTGCCCTTTTGCTTTGCCTTGCCTTGCCAGGCTTTGCCCATTTGCCTTCCCTTGCCTTTGCCTTTCCATGCCTTGCTTTGCCCCTTTGCCTTAACTTGCCTTGCTATGCCCTTTTGCCTTGCCTTGCTTTGTCTCTTTGCCTTGTCTTGCATTGCCTTCCTTTCTCCTTTTGCCCTGATTTGCCTTGCCTTTCTTTTGACCTTTTGCCTTGCCTTGCCATGCTTTGCTCTTTTTCCTTGCCTTGCTTTGCCCTTTTGTCTTTCCTTGCCTTGCCTTGCTTTGCCATTTTCCCTTGCCTTGCTTTCCCCTTTAGCCTTGCCTTTCCTTGCTTTGGCCTTTTTCCTGGCCTTGCCATGGTTTGTCCTTTTGACTTACCTTGCCTTGCCTTTCTTTGCACTTTTGCCTGGCCTTGCTTTGCCCTTTTGCCTTGCCTTGCTTTGCCATTTTGCCTTTCCTTGAATTGCCCTTTTGCCTTACCTTGCCTTGGCATGCTACACCCTTTTTCCTTGCCTTGCCTTGTCATGCTTTGCCCTTTTGACTTGCCTTGCTTTGCCCTTTTGCCTTGCCTTGCTTTGCCCTTTTGCCTTGCTTTGCCTTGTTATGCTTTGCCCTTTTGCCTTGCCTTGCTTTGCCATTTTGCCTTTCCTTGAATTGCCCTTTTGCCTTACTTTGCCTTGACTTGCTATACCCTTTTTCCTTGCCTTGCCTTGTCATGCTTTGCCCTTTTGACTTGCTTTGCTTTGTCCTTTTGCCTTGCCTTGCTTTGCCATTTTGCCTTTCCTTGAATTGCCCTTTTGCCTTACCTTGCCTTGACTTGCTATACCCTTTTTCCTTGCCTTGCCTTGTCATGCTTTGCCCTTTTGACTTTCCTTGCTTTGCCCTTTTGCCTTGCCTTGCTTTGCCCTTTTGCCTTGCTTTGCCTTGTTATGCTTTCCCTTTTGCCTTGTCTTGCTTTGCCATTTTGCTTTTCCTTGCATTGCCCTTTTGCCTTACCTTGCCTTGACATGCTTTACCCTTTTGCCTTGCCTTGCCTTTTCATGCTTTGCCCTTTTGCATTGCCTTGCCTTGTCATGCTTTGCCCTTTTGACTTTCTTTGCTTTGCCCTTTTGCCTTGCCTTTCCTTGTTTTGCCGTTTTCAATTTCCTTGCATTGCCTTACTTTCATCTTTGCCTTGCCTTGACGTGTCTTCCTTATCCTTTCGCCTTGCCTTGCTTTGCTTTCCCCTTTTGCCTTGCCTTACCTTGCCTTGCTTTGCCTCTTTGCCTTGTCTTGCCTTGCATTCCTTTCTCCTTTTGCCCTGATTTGCCTTGCCTTTCTTTTGACCTTTTGCCTTGCCTTGCCTTGCCATGCTTTGCTCTTTTTCCTTGCCTTGCTTTGCCCTTTTGTCTTGCCTTGCCTTGCCTTGCTTTGCCATTTTCCCTTGCCTTGCTTTTCCCTTTTGCCTTGCCTTTCCTTGCTTTGGCCTTTTTCCTGGCCTTGCCATGGTTTGTCCTTATGACTTACCTTGCCTTGCCTTTCTTTGCCCTTTTGCCTGGCCTTGCATTGAGTTGCCCTTTTTCCTTGCCTTGCCATGCTTTGCCCTTTTGCCTTGCCTTGCTTTGCCATTTTGTCTTTCCTTGAATTGCCCTTTTGCCTTACCTTGCCTTGACTTGCTATACCCTTTTTCCTTGCCTTGCCTTTTCATGCTTTGCCCTTTGACTTGCCTTGCTTTGCCCTTTTGCCTTGCTTTGCCTTGTTATGCTTTACCCTTTTGCCTTGTCTTGCTTTGCCATTTTTCCTTTCCTTGCATTGCCCTTTTGCCTTACCTTGCCTTTTCATGCTTTGCCCTTTTGACTTGCCTTGCTTTGCCCTTTTGCCTTGCTTTGCCTTGTTATGCTTTGCCCTTTTGCCTTGCCTTGCTTTGCCATTTTGCCTTTCCTTGAATCGCCCTTTTGCCTTACTTTGCCTTGACTTGCTATACCCTTTTTCCTTGCCTTGCCTTGTCATACTTTGCCATTTTGACTTGCTTTGCTTTGCCCTTTTGCCTTGCCTTGCTTTGCCATTTTGCCTTTCCTTGAATTGCCTTTTTGCCTTACCTTGCCTTGACTTGCTATATCCTTTTTCCTTGCCTTGCCTTGTCATGCTTTGCCCTTTTGCCTTGCCTTGCTTTGCCCTTTTGCCTTGCTTTGCCTTGTTATGCTTTCCCTTTTGCCTTGTCTTGCTTTGCCATTTTGCTTTTCCTTGCATTGCCCTTTTGCCTTACCTTGCCTTGACTTGCTATACCCTTTTGCCTTGCCTTGCCTTTTCATGCTTTGCCCTTTTGCATTGCCTTGCGTTGTCGTGCTTTGCCCTTTTGACTTGCTTTGCTTTGCCCTTTTGCCTTGCCTTTCCTTGTTTTGCCGTTTTGAATTGTCTTGCATTTCCTTACTTTCATCTTTGCCTTGCCTTGACGTGTCTTCCTTATCCTTTTGCCTTGCCTTGCTTTGCTTTCCCCTTTTGACTTGCCTTTCCTTGCCTTGCTTTACCCTTTTGCCTTCCCTTGCCTTGCCTTTCCATGCCTTGCTTTGCCCCTTTGCCTTGCCTTGCTTTGACTCTTTGCCTTGTCTTGCCTTGCCTTCCTTTCTCCTTTTGCCCTGATTTGCCTTGCCTTTCTTTTGACCTTTTGCCTTGCCTTGCCTTGCCATGCTTTGCTCTTTTTCCTTGCCTTGCTTTGCCCTTTTGTCTTGCCTTACCTTGCCTTGCTTTGCCATCTTCCCTTGCCTTGCTTTCCCCTTTTGCCTTGCCTTTCCTAGCTTTGGCATTTTTCCTGGCCTTGCCATGCTTTTGTCCTTTTGACTTACCTTGCCTTGCCTTTCTTTGCACTTTTGCCCGGCCTTGCATTGAGTTGCCCTTTTTCCTTGCCTTGCCATGCTTTGGCCTTTTCCCTTGCCTTGCTTTCCACTTTTGCCTTGCCTTTCCTTGCTTTGGCTTTTTTCCTGGCCTTGCCATGGTTTGTCATTTTGACTTACCATGCCTTGCCTTTCTTTGCAGTTTTCCTGGCCTTGCATTGAGTTGCCCTTTTTCCTTGCCTTGCCTTGCCATTCTTTGCCCTTTTGCCTCGCCTTGCTTTGCCATTTTGCCTTTCCTTGAATTGCCCTTTTGCCTTACCTTGCCTTGACTTGCTATACCCTTTTTCCTTGCCTTGCCTTGTCATGCTTTGCCCTTTTGACTTGCCTTGCTTTGCCCTTTTGCCTTGCTTTGCCTCGTTATGCTTTGCCCCTTTGCCTTGTCTTGCTTTGCCATTTTGCCTTTCCTTGCATTGCCCTTTTGCCTTACCTTGCCTTGACATGCTTTGCCCTTTTGCCTTGCCTTGCCTTGTCATGCTTTGCCCTTTTCACTTGCTTTGCTTTGCCCTTTTGCCTTGCCTTTCCTTGTTTTGCCGTTTTCAATTTCCTTGCATTGCCTTACTTTCATCTTTGCCTCGCCTTGACGTGTCTTTCTTATACTTTCGCCTTGCCTTGCTTTGCTTTCCCCTTTTGCCTTGCCTTTCCATGCCTTGCTTTGCCCCTTTGCCTTATCTTGCCTTGCTTTGCCTTTTTGCCTTGCCTTGCTTTGCCTCTTTGCCTTGTCTTGCCTTGCCTTCCTTTCTCCTTTTGCCCTGATTTGCCTTGCCTTTCTTTTGACCTTTTGCCTTGCCTTGCCTTGCCATGCTTTGCTCTTTTTCCTTGCCTTGCTTTGCCCTTTTGTCTTGCCTTGCCTTGCCTTGCTTTGCCATTTTCCCTTGCCTTGCTTTCCCCTTTTGCCTTGCCTTTCCTTGCTTTGGCCTTTTTCCTGGCCTTGCCATGGTTTGTCCTTTTGACTTACCTTGCCTTGCCTTTCTTTGCCCTTTTTTCCTGGCCTTGCATTGAGTTGCCCTTTTTCATTGCCTTGCCTTGCCATGCTTTGCCCTTTTGCCTTGCCTTGTTTTGCCATTTTGCCTTTCCTTGAATTGCCCTTTTGCCTTACCTTGCCTTGACTTGCTATACCCTTTTTCCTTGCCTTGTCTTGCTTTGACATTTTGCCTTTCCTTGCATTGCCCTTTTGCCTTACCTTGCCTGACATGCTTTGCCCTTTTGCCTTGCCTTGCCTTGTCATGCTTTGCCCTTTTGACTTGCTTTGCTTTGCCCTTTTGCCTTGCCTTTCCTTGTTTTGCCGTTTTGAATTGCCTTGCATTGCCTTACTTTCATCTTTGCCTTGCCTTGACGTGTCTTCCTTATCCTTTTGCCTTGCCTTGCTTTGCTTTCCCCTTTTGCCTTGCCTTTCCTTGCCTTTCTTTACCCTTTTGCCTTCCCTTGCCTTGCCTTTCCATGCCTTGCTTTGCCCCTTTGCCTTACCTTGCCTTGCTTTGCCCTTTTGCCTTGCCATACTTTGCCTCTTTGCCTTGTCTTGCCTTGCCTTCCTTTCTCCTTTCTCCTTCCTTTCTCCTACATTGCCTTACTTTCACATTTTGCCTTGCCTTACCTTGTCTTGCTTTGCCCTTTTCCTTTGCCTTGCCTTGCCAGGCTTTGCCCATTTGCCTTCCCTTGCCTTTGCCTTTCCATGCCTTGCTTTGCCCCTTTGCCTTAACTTGCCTTGCTATGCCCTTTTGCCTTGCCTTGCTTTGTCTCTTTGCCTTGTCTTGCATTGCCTTCCTTTCTCCTTTTGCCCTGATTTGCCTTGCCTTTCTTTTGACCTTTTGCCTTGCCTTGCATTGCCATGCTTTGCTCTTTTTCCTTGCCTTGCTTTGCCCTTTTGTCTTTCCTTGCCTTACCTTGCTTTGCCATTTTCCCTTGCCTTGCTTTCCCCTTTAGCCTTGCCTTTCCTTGCTTTGGCCTTTTTCCTGGCCTTGCCATGGTTTGTCCTTTTGACTTACCTTGCCTTGCCTTTCTTTGCACTTTTGCCTGGCCTTGCTTTGCACTTTTGCCTGGCCTTGCTTTGCCCTTTTGCCTTTCCTTGAATTGCCCTTTTGCCTTACCTTGCCTTGGCATGCTACACCCTTTTTCCTTGCCTTGCCTTGTCATGCTTTGCCCTTTTGACTTGCCTTGCTTTGCCCTTTTGCCTTGCCTTGCTTTGCCATTTTGCCTTTCCTTGAATTGCCCTTTTGCCTTACTTTGCCTTGACTTGCTATACCCTTTTTCCTTGCCTTGCCTTGTAATACTTTGCCATTTTGACTTGCTTTGCTTTGCCCTTTTGCCTTGCCTTGCTTTGCCATTTTGCCTTTCCTTGAATTGCCCATTTGCCTTACCTTGCCTTGACTTGCTATAACCTTTTTCCTTGCCTTGCCTTGTCATGCTTTGCCCTTTTGACTTGCTTTGCTTTGTCCTTTTGCCTTGCCTTGCTTTGCCATTTTGCCTTTCCTTGAATTGCCCTTTTGCCTTACCTTGCCTTGACTTGCTATACCCTTTTTCCTTGCCTTGCCTTGCCTTGCTTTGCCCTTTTGCCTTGCCTTGCTTTGCCCTTTTGCCTTGCTTTGCCTTGTTATGCTTTCCCTTTTGCCTTGTCTTGCTTTGCCATTTTGCTTTTCCTTGCATTGCCCTTTTGCCTTACCTTGCCTTGACATGCTTTACCCTTTTGCCTTGCCTTGCCTTTTCATGCTTTGCCCTTTTGCATTGCCTTGCCTTGTCATGCTTTGCCCTTTTGACTTGCTTTGCTTTGCCCTTTTGCCTTGCCTTTCCTTGTTTTGCCGTTTTCAATTTCCTTGCATTGCCTTACTTTCATCTTTGCCTTGCCTTGACGTGTCTTCCTTATCCTTTCGCCTTGCCTTGCTTTGCTTTCCCCTTTTGCCTTGCCTTACCTTGCCTTGCTTTGCCTCTTTGCCTTGTCTTGCCTTGCCTTCCTTTCTCCTTTTGCCCTGATTTGCCTTGCCTTTCTTTTGACCTTTTGCCTTGCCTTGCATTGCCATGCTTTGCTCTTTTTCCTTGCCTTGCTTTGCCCTTTTGTCTTTCCTTGCCTTGCCTTGCTTTGCCATTTTCCCTTGCCTTGCTTTTCCCTTTTGCCTTGCCTTTCCTTGCTTTGGCCTTTTTCCTGGCCTTGCCATGGTTTGTCCTTTTGACTTACCTTGCCTTGCCTTTCTTTGCCCTTTTGCCTGGCCTTGCATTGAGTTGCCCTTTTTCCTTGCCTTGCCATGCTTTGCCCTTTTGCCTTGCCTTGCTTTGCCATTTTGTCTTTCCTTGAATTGCCCTTTTGCCTTACCTTGCCTTGACTTGCTATACCCTTTTTCCTTGCCTTGCCTTTTCATGCTTTGCCCTTTTGACTTGCCTTGCTTTGCCCTTTTGCCTTGCTTTGCCTTGTTATGCTTTACCCTTTTGCCTTGTCTTGCTTTGCCATTTTGCCTTTCCTTGCATTGCCCTTTTGCCTTACCTTGCCTTGTCATGCTTTGCCCTTTTGACTTGCTTTGCTTTGCCCTTTTGCCTTGCCTTTCCTTGTTTTGCCGTTTTGAATTGCCTTGCATTGCCTTACTTTCATCTTTGCCTTGCCTTGACGTGTCTTCCTTATCCTTTTGCCTTGCCTTGCTTTGCTTTCCCCTTTTGACTTGCCTTTCCTTGCCTTGCTTTACCCTTTTGCCTTCCCTTGCCTTGCCTTTCCATGCCTTGCTTTGCCCCTTTGCCTTGCCTTGCTTTGACTCTTTGCCTTGTCTTGCCTTGCCTTCCTTTCTCCTTTTGCCCTGATTTGCCTTGCCTTTCTTTTGACCTTTTGCCTTGCCTTGCCTTGCCATGCTTTGCTCTTTTTCCTTGCCTTGCTTTGCCCTTTTGTCTTGCCTTGCCTTGCCTTGCTTTGCCATTTTCCCTTGCCTTGCTTTCCCCTTTTGCCTTGCCTTTCCTAGCTTTGGCCTTTTTCCTGGCCTTGCCATGCTTTTGTCCATTTGACTTACCTTGCCTTGCCTTTCTTTGCACTTCTGCCCGGCCTTGCATTGAGTTTCCCTTTTTCCTTGCCTTGCCATGCTTTGCCCTTTTGCCTTGCCTTGCTTTGCCATTTTGCCTTTCCTTGAATTGCCCTTTTGCCTTACCTTGCCTTTACTTGCTATAGCCTTTTTCCTTGCCTTGCCTTGTCATACTTTGCCATTTTGACTTGCTTTGCTTTGCCCTTTTGCCTTGCCTTGCTTTGCCATTTTGCCTTTCCTTGAATTGCCCTTTTGCCTTACCTTGCCTTGACTTGCTATACCCTTTTTCCTTTCCTTGTCTTGCTTTGCCATTTTGCCTTTCCTTGCATTGCCCTTTTGCCTTACCTTGCCTTGACATGCTTTGCCCTTTTGCCTTGCCTTGCCTTGTCATGCTTTGCCCTTTTGACTTGCTTTGCTTTGCCCTTTTGCCTTGCCTTTCCTTGTTTTGCCGTTTTGAATTGCCTTGCATTGCCTTACTTTCATCTTTGCCTTGCCTTGACGTGTCTTCCTTATCCTTTTGCCTTGCCTTGCTTTGCTTTCCCCTTTTGCCTTCCCTTTCCTTGCCTTTCTTTACCCTTTTGCCTTCCCTTGCCTTGCCTTTCCATGCCTTGCTTTGCCCCTTTGCCTTACCTTGCCTTGCTTTGCCCTTTTGCCTTGCCATACTTTGCCTCTTTGCCTTGTCTTGCCTTGCCTTCCTTTCTCCTTTCTCCTTCCTTTCTCCTACATTGCCTTACTTTCACATTTTGCCTTGCCTTACCTTGTCTTGCTTTGCCCTTTTGCTTTGCCTTGCCTTGCCATGCTTTGCCCATTTGCCTTCCCTTGTCTTGCTTTACTTTTCCGTTTTGACTTGCCTTGCTTTGCCCTTTTGCATTCCCTTGCCTTGCCTTACTTTGCCGTTTTGCCTTGCCTTGCTTTGCTCTTTTTCCTTGCCTTGCTTTGCCATTTTGCCTTTCCTTGCATTGCCATTTTGCCTTTGCTTGCATTGCCCTTTTGCCTTACCTTGCCTTGCTTTGCCCTTTTTCCTTGCCATGCCTTGCTTTGCCCTTTTGATTTGCATTGCATTGCCTTACTTTGACATTTTGCCTTGCCTGACTTGTCTTGCTTTTCCCTTTTGCTTTGCCTTGCCTTGCCTTTCCATGTCTTGCTTTGCCCTTTTGCCTTGCCTTGTCTTGCTTTACTTTTCCGTTTTGACTTGCCTTGCTTTGCCCTTTTGCATTCCCTTGCCTTGCCTTACTTTAACATTTTTCCGTGCCTTACCTTGTCTGGCTTTGCCTTGCCTTGACATGCTTTGCCCTTTTGCCTTGCCTTTCCTTGCCATGCTTTGCCCTTTTGCCATGCCTTGCTTTCCCTTTTGCCTTGCCTTTCCTTTCCTTCCTTTTCCCTTTTGCCTTGCCTTCCCTTGCTTTGCTCTTTTGCCTTGCCTTCCCTTGTTTTTCCCTTTTGCCTTACCTTGCCTTGACTTGCTTTGCCCTTTTGCCTTGCCTTGCTTTGCCATTTTGCCTTTCCTTGCATTGCCCTTTTGCCTCACCTTGCCTTGCCTTGCTTTTCCCTTTTGCTTTGCCTTGCCTTGCCTTTCCATGTCTTGCTTTGCCCTTTTGCCTTCCCTTGCCTTGCTTTACTTTTCCTTTTTGCCTTGCCTTGCTTTGCTCTTTTGCCTTCTCTTGCCTTGCCTTACTTTGCCGTTTTGCCTTGCCTTGCTTTGCCCTTTTGCCTTGCCTTGCCTTGTTTTGCCGTCTTGAATTGCCTTGCATTGCCTTACTTTCATCTTTGCCTTGCCTTGACGTGTCTTCCTTATCCTTTTGCCTTGCCTTGCTTTGCTTTCCCCTTTTGCCTTGCCTTTCCTTGCCTTGCTTTACCCTTTTGCCTTCCCTTGCCTTGCCTTTCCATGCCTTGCTTTGCCCCTTTGCCTTACCTTGCCTTGCTTTGCCCTTTTGCCTTGCCTTGCTTTGCCTCTTTGCCTTGTCTTGCCTTGCCTTCCTTTCTCCTTTTGCCCTGATTTGCCTTGCCTTTCTTTTGACCTTTTGCCTTGCCTTGCATTGCCATGCTTTGCTCTTTTTCCTTGCCTTGCTTTGCCCTTTTGTCTTGCCTTGCCTTGCCTTGCTTTGCCATTTTCCCTTGCCTTGCTTTCCCCTTTTGCCTTGCCTTTCCTTGCTTTGGCCTTTTTCCTGGCCTTGCCATGGTTTGTCCTTTTGACTTACCTTGCCTTGCCATGCTTTGCCCTTTTGCCTGGCCTTGCATTGAGTTGCCCTTTTTCATTGCCTTGCCTTGCCATGCTTTGCCCTTTTGCCTTGCCTTGCTTTGCCATTTTGCCTTTCCTTGAATTGCCCTTTTGCCTTACCTTGCCTTGACTTGCTATACCCTTTTTCCTTGCCTTGCCTTGTCATGCTTTGCCCTTTTGACTTGCCTTGCTTTGCCCTTTTGCCTTGCTTTGCCTTGTTATGCTTTGCCCTTTTGCCTTGTCTTGCTTTGCCATTTTGCCTTTCCTTGCATTGCCCTTTTGCCTTACCTTGCCTTGACATGCTTTGCCCTTTTGCCTTGCCTTGCCTTGTCATGCTTTGCCGTTTTGCCTTGCCTTGCTTTGCCCTTTTGCCTTGACTTGTTTTGCCGTTTTGATTTGCCTTGCATTGCCTTACTTTCATCTTTGCCTTGCCTTGACGTGTCTTGCTTATCCTTTTGCCTTGCCTTGCTTTGCTTTCCCCTTTTGCCTTGCCTTTCCATGCCTTGCTTAGCCCTTTTCCCTTGCCTTGCCTTGCCTTGCCTTTCCATGGATTGCTTTGCCCTTTTTCCTTGCCAAGCCTTGCTTTTCCCTTTTGATTGGCATTGCATTGCCTTACTTTGACATTTTGCCTTGTCTTACCTTGTCATGCTTTGCCCTTTTGCTTTGCCTTGCCTTGCCATGCTTTGCCCTTTTGCCTTGCCTTGCCTTGTCATGCTTTGCCCTTTTACCTTGCCTTGCTTTGCCATGTTGCCGTTTCTTCAATTGCCCTTTTTCCTTACCTTGCCTTGTCTTGCTTTGCCATTTTGCCTTCCCTTGTCTTACCTTGCTTTCTTTCCCCTTTTGCCTTGCCTTGCCATGCTTTTCCCTTTTACCTTGCCTTGCTTTGCCATGTTGCCGTTTCTTTTTCCTTACCTTGCCTTGACTTGCTTTGCCCTTTTGCCTTGCCTTGCCTTGTCATGCTTTGCCAGTTTGCCTTGCCTTGCTTTGCCATTTTGCCTTCCCTTGCATTGCTTTTCCCGTTTGCCTTGCCTTGCCATGCTTTGCCCTTTTGCCTTGTCTGGCCTTGCCTTGCTTTGCCCTTTTGCCTTGCCCTGCCTTGCTTTGCCTCCTTGCTTTCTCTTGCCTTGCCTTCCTTTCTCCTTTTGCCCTGATTTGCCTTGCCTTTCTTCTGACCTTTTGCCTTGCCGTGACATGCTTTCCTCTTTTTCCTTCCCTTGCTTTGCCCTTTTCTCTTACCTTGCCTTGACTTGATTTTCCCTTTTGCCTTGCCTTCCCTTGCTTTGCTCTTTTGCCTTGCCTTCCCTTGCTTTGCCATTTTGCCTTCTCTTGTCTTACCTTGCTTTCCCCTTTTGCCTTGCCTTGCCTTCCTTTGCCCTATTGTCTTGCTTTGCCTTGCTTTGCCCTTTTGCCTTACATTGCCTAGCCTTGCTTTGCAGTTTTCCCTTGCCTTGCCTTGCCCTTTTTCCTTGCCTTGTCTTGCCATGCTTTTCCCTTTTGCCTTGCCTTGCTTTGCCATTTTGCCTTTCCTTGCATTGCCCTTTTGCCTTACCTTGCCTTGCTTTGCCCTTTTCCCTTGCCTTGCCTTGCCTTTCCATGCCTTGCTTTGCCCTTTTTCCTTGCCAAGCCTTGCTTTTCCCTTTTGATTGGCATTGCATTGCCTTACTTTGACATTTTGCCTTGTCTTACCTTGTCATGGTTTGCCCTTTTGCTTTGCCTTGCCTTGCCATGCTTTGCCCTTTTGCCTTGCCTTGCCTTGTCATGCTTTGCCCTTTTGCCTTGCCTTTCCTTTCCTTGCTTTTCCTTTTTGCCTTGCCTTCCCTTGCTTTGCCATTTTGCCTTCCCTTGTCTTACCTTGCTTTCCCCTTTTGCCTTGCCTTGCCATGCTTTTCCCTTTTACCTTGTCTAGCTTTGCCATTTTGCCTTTTCTTGCATTGCCCTTTTTCCTTACCTTGCCTTGACTTGCTTTGCCCTTTTGCCTTGCCTTGCCTTGTCATGCTTTGCCGGTTTACCTTGCCTTGCTTTGCCATTTTGCCTTCCCTTGAATTGCTTTTCCCGTTTGCCTTGCCTTGCCATGCTTTGCCCTTTTGCCTTGTCTGGCCTTGCTTTGGTTTGTCCTTTTGCCTTGATTTGCCTTGCCTTGATTTGCCCTTTTTCCCGGCCTTGCCTTGCATTGCCCTTTTGTCTTGCCTTGCCTTACCTTTCTTTGTACTTTTGCCTTGCTTTGCCTTGATTTGCCCTTCTTTGCCCTTTTACCTTGCCTTGCTTTGCCCTTTTGCCTTGCCTTGCCTTGCTTTGCCTCCTTGCTTTCTCTTGCCTTGCCTTCCTTTCTCCTTTTGCCCTGATTTGCCTTGCCTTTCTTCTGACCTTTTCCTTGCCGTGACATGCTTTGCTCTTATTCCTTGCCTTGCTTTGCCCTTTTCTCTTACCTTGCCTTGAATTGCATTGCCATTTTGCCTTGCCTTGCTTTCCCCTTTTGCCTTGCCTTGCCTTCCTTTGCCCTTTTGTCTTGCCTTGCCTTGCTTTGCCCTTTTGCCTTACATTGCCTAGCCTTGCTTTGCAGTTTTCCCTTGCCTTGCCTTGCCCTTTTTCCTTGCCTTGCCTTGCCATGCTTTGCCCTTTTGCCTTGCCTTGCTTTGCCATTTTGCCTTTCCTTGCATTGCCCTTTTGCCTTACCTTGCCTTGACTTGCTTTGCCCTTTTGCCCTGCCTTGCCTTGTCATGCTTTGCCGTTTTGCCTTGCCTTTCTTTGCCCTTTTTTCCTTGCCTTGTTTTGCCGTTTTGATTTGCCTTGCATTGCCTTACTTTGATCTTTGCCTTGCCTTGACGTGTCTTGCTTATTCTTTTGCCTTGTCTTGCTTTGGTTTCCCCTTTTGCCTTACCTTGCCTTGCCTTGCTTTGACCTTCTGCATTGCCTTGCCTTGCCTTTCCATGCCTTGCTTTGCCCTTTTGCCTTCCCTTGTCTTGCTTTACTTTTCCGTTTTGACTTGCCTTGCTTGCACTTTTGCCTTCCCTTGCCTTGCCTTACTTTGCCGTTTTGCCTTGCCTTGCTTTCCACTTTTGCCTTGCCTTGCCTTGTTTTGCCCTTTTGATTTGCCTTGCATTGCCTTACTTTCATCTTTGCCTTGCCTTGACGTGTCTTGCTTATCCTTTTGCCTTGTCTCGCTTTGCTTTCCCCTTTTGCTTTGCCTTTCCATGCCTTGCTTTGCCCTTTTTCCTTGCCATGCCTTGCTTTGCGCTTTTGATTTGCATTGCATTGCCTTACTTTGACATTTTGCCTTGCCTTACCTTGTCTTGCTTTGCCCTTTTGCTTTGCCTTGCCTTGCCTTTCCATGTCTTGCTTTGCCCTTTTGCCTTCCCTTGTCTTGCTTTACTTTTCCATTTTGACTTGCCTTGCTTTGCCCTTTTGCATTCCCTTGCCTTGCCTTATTTTGCCGTTTTGCCTTGCCTTGCTTTGCCCTTTTTCCTTGCCATGCCTTGCTTTGCCCTTTTGATTTGCCTTACATTGCCTTACTTTGACATTTTGCCTTGCCTTACCTCGTCTTGCTTTGCTCTTTTGCTTTGCCTTTCCTTGCCATGCTTTGCCCTTTTGCCTTGCCTTGCCTTGCCATGCTTCGCCCTTTTGCCATGCCTTGCTTTGCCCTTTTGTCTTGCCTTTCCCTTCCTTGCTTTTCCCTTTTGCCCTGCCTTCCCTTGCTTTGCTCTTTTGCCTTGCCTTCCCTTGATTTGCCCTTTTCCCTTACCTTGCCTTAACTTGCTTTGCCCTTTTGATTTGCCTTGCCTTGCCTTTCCATGTCTATCTTTGCCCTTTTGCCTTTCCTTGCCTTGTTTTGCCTTTTTGATTTGCATTGCATTGCCTTACTTTGACATTTTGCCTTGCCTTGTCATGCTTTGCCCTTTTGCCATGCGTCACTTTGCCCTTTTGCCTTGACTTTCCTTTCCTTGCTTTTCCCTTTTGCCTTGCCTCCCCTTGCTTTGCCCTTTTGCCTTGCCTTGCCTTGTCATGCTTTGCCGTTTTGCCTTGCCTTGCTTTGCCCTTTTGCCTTGCCTTTCCTTGCCTTGCTTAGCCCTTTTCCCTTGCCTTGCCTTGCCTTTCCATGGCTTGCTTTGCCCTTTCTCCTTGCCATGACTTGCTTTTCCCTTTTGATTGGCATTGCATTGCCTTACTTTGACATTTTGCCTTGTCCTACCTTGTCGTGCTTTGCCATTTTGCTTTGCCTTGCCTTGCCATGCTTTGCCCTTTTGCCTTGCCTTGCCTTGTCATTCTTTGCCCTTTTGCCTTGCCTTTCCTTTCCTTGCTTTTCCCTTTTGCCTTGTCTTCCCTTGCTTTGCTCTTTTGCCTTGCCTTGCTTTGCCATTTTGCCTTTTCTTGCATTGCCCTTTTTCCTTACCTTGCCTTGACTTGCTTTGCCCTTTTGCCTTGCCTTGCCTTGTCATGCTTTGCCGGTTTGCCTTGCCTTGCTTTGCCATTTTGCCTTCCCTTGCATTGCTTTTCCCGTTTGCCTTGCCTTGCCGTGCTTTGCCCTTTTGCCTTGTCTGGCCTTGCATTGGTTTGTCCTTTTGCCTTGATTTGCCTTGCCTTGATTTGCCCTTTTTCCCGGCCTTGCCTTGCATTGCCCTTTTGTCTTGCCTTGCCTTACCTTTCTTTGTACTTTTGCCTTGCTTTGCCTTGATTTGCCCTTCTTTGCCCTTTTACCTTGCCTTGCTTTGCCCTTTTGCCTTGCCTTGCCTTGCTTTGCCTCCTTGCTTTCTCTTGCCTTGCCTTCCTTTCTCCTTTTGCCCTGATTTGCCTTGCCTTTCTTCTGACCTTTTCCTTGCCGTGACATGCTTTGCTCTTATTCCTTGCCTTGCTTTGCCCTTTTCTCTTACCTTGCCTTGAATTGCATTGCCATTTTGCCTTGCCTTGCTTTCCCCTTTTGCCTTGCCTTGCCTTCCTTTGCCCTTTTGTCTTGCCTTGCCTTGCTTTGCCCTTTTGCCTTACATTGCCTAGCCTTGCTTTGCAGTTTTCCCTTGCCTTGCCTTGCCCTTTTTCCTTGCCTTGCCTTGCCATGCTTTGCCCTTTTGCCTTGCCTTGCTTTGCCATTTTGCCTTTCCTTGCATTGCCCTTTTGCCTTACCTTGCCTTGCTTTGCCCTTTTCCCTTGCCTTGCCTTGCCTTTCCATGCCTTGCTTTGCCCTTTTTCCTTGCCATGCCTTGCTTTGCCCTTTTGATTTGCATTGCATTGCCTTACTTTGACATTTTGCCTTGCCTAACCTTGTCTTGCTTTTCCCTTTTGCTTTGCCTTGCCTTGCTTTTCCATGTCTTGCTTTGCCCTTTTTCCTTGCCATGCCTTGCTTTGCCCTTTTGATTTGCATTACAATGCCTTACTTTGACATTTTGCCTTGCCTTACCTTGTCTGGCTTTGCCCTTTTGCTTTGCCTTGCCTTGACATGCTTTGCCCTTTTGCCTTGCCTTTCCTTGCCATGCTTTGCCCTTTTGCCTTCCCTTGTCTTGCTTTACCTTTCCGTTTTGACTTGCCTTGCTTTGCCCTTTTGCATTCCCTTGCCTTTACTTACTTTACCGTTTTGCCTTGCCTTGCTTTGCTCTTTTTCCTTGCCTTGTCTTGCTATGCTTTTCCCTTTTGCCTTGCCTAGCTTTGCCATTTTGCCTTTCCTTGCATTGCCCTTTTGCCTTACCTTGCCTTGCTTTGCCCTTTTCCCTTGCCTTGCCTTGCCTTTCCATGCCTTGCTTTGCCCTTTTGCCTTCCCTTGCCTTGCTTTACTTTTCCTTTTTGCCTTGCCTTGCTTTGCCCTTTTGCCTTCCCTTGTCTTGCTTTACTTTGACATTTTGCCTTGCCTTACCTTGTCTGGCTTTGCCTTTTTGTTTTGCCTTGCATTGACATGCTTTGCCCTTTTGCCTTGCCTTTCCTTGCCATGCTTTGCCCTTTTGCCATGCCTTGCTTTGCTTTGCTCTTTTGCCTTGCCTTCCCTTGCTTTGCCCTTTTGCCTTACCATGCCTTGACTTGCTTTGCCCTTTTGCCTTGCCTTGCTTTGCCATTTTGCCTTTCCTTGCATTGCCCTTTTAACTTACCTTGCCTTGCCTTGCTTTTCCCTTTTGCTTTGCCTTGCCTTGCCTTTCCATGTCTTGCTTTGCCCTTTTGCCTTCCCTTGCCTTGCTTTACTTTTCCTTTTTGCCTTGCCTTGCTTTGCCCTTTTGCCTTGCATTTCCTTGTCTTGCTTTGTCCTTTTGCATTGCCTTGCCTTGCCTTTACGTGCCTTGCTTTGCCCTTTTGCCTTGCCTTGCAATTTTGATTTGCATTGCATTGCCTTACTTTGAAATTTTGCCTTGCCTTACCTTGTCTTTCTTTGCCCTTTCTTTGGGCTTTCTTTCCCCTTTCTTTGGGCTTTCTTTCCCCTTTCTTTGAGCTTTCTTTCCCATTCCTTTGGGCTTTCTTTGGGCTTTCTTTCCAATTTCTTTCCCCTTTCTTTGGGCTTTCTTTCCCCTTTCTTTGGGGTTTCTTTCCCCTTTCTTTGGGTTTTCTTTGGGCTTTCTTTGGGCTTTCTTTCCCCTTTCTTTGGGCATTCTTTCCCCTGTCTTTGGGCTTTCTTTCCCCTTTCTTTGGGCTTTCTTTCCCCTTTCTTTGGGCTTTCTTTCCCCTTTCTTTGGGCTTTCTTTGGACTTTCTTTCCCCTTTCTTTGGGCTTTCTTTCCCCTTTCTTTGAGCTTTCTTTCCCCTTTCTTTGGGCTTTCTTTCCCCTTTCTTTGGGCTTTCTTTCCCCTTTCTTTGGGCTTTCTTTCCAATTTCTTTCCCCTTTCTTTCCCCTTTCTTTCCCCTTTCTTTGGGGTTTCTTTCCCCTTTCTTTGGGCTTTCTTTGGGCTTTCTTTGGGCTTTGTTTCCCCTTTCTTTGGGCATTCTTTCCCCTGTCTTTGGGCTTCCTTTCCCCTTTCTTTGGGCTTTCTTTCACCTTTCTTTGGGCTTTCTTTCCCCTTTTTTTGGGCTTTTTTTCCCGTTTCTTTGGGCTTTCTTTTCCCTTTCCTTGGGCTTTCTTTCCCCTTTCTTTGGGCTTTCTTTCCCCTTTCTTTCCCCTTTCTTTGGGCTTTCTTTGGGCTTTCTTTCCCCTTTCTTTGGGCTTTCTTTTCCCTTTCTTTGGGCTTTCTTTCCCCTTTCTTTCCCCTTTCTTTGGGCTTTCTTTGGGCTTTCTTTCCCCTTTCTTTGGGCTTTCTTTGGGCTTTCTTTCCCCTTTCTTTGGGCTTTCTTTCCCCTTTCTTTGGGCTTTCTTTGGGCTTTCTTTGGGCTTTCTTTCATCTTTCTTTGGGCTTTCTTTCATCTTTCTTTGGGCTTTCTTTCCCCTTTCTTTGGGCTTTCTTTCCCCTTTCTTTGGGATTTCTTTCCCCTTTCTTTGGGCTTTCTTTCCCCTTTCTTTCCTCTTTCCTTGGGCTTTCTTTCCCCTTTCTTTGGGCTTTCTTTCTCCTTTCTTTCCCCTTTCTTTCCCCTTTCTTTCCACTTTCTTTCCCCTTTCTTTCCCCTTTCTTTCCACTTTCTTTCCCCTTTCTTTCCCCTTTCTTTGGGCTTTCTTCCCCCTTTCTTTGGGCTTTCTTTGGGCTTTCTTTCCCCTTTTTTTGGGCTTTCTTTCCCCTTTCTTTGGGCTTTCTTTCTCCTTTCCTTGGGGTTTCTTTCCCCTTTCTTTGGGCTTTCTTTCCCTTTTCTTTGAGCTTTCTTTCCCCTTTCTTTGGTCTTTCTTTCCCCTTTCTTTGGGCTTTCTTTCCCCTTTCTTTCCCTTTTCTTTGAGCTTTCTTTCCCCTTTCTTTGGTCTTTCTTTCCCCTTTCTTTGGGCTTTCTTTCCCCTTTCTTTGGATTTTCTTTCCCCTTTCTTTGGGCTTTCTTTCCCCTTTCTTTGAGCTTTATTTCCCCTTTCTTTGGGCTTTCTTTGGGCTTTCTTTCCCATTTCTATGGGCTTTCTATCGTATTTCTTTGGGCTTTCTTTCCGCTTTCTTTGGGCTTTCTTTCCCCTTTCTTTCCCCTTTCTTTGGGCTTTCTTTGGGCTTTCTTACCCCATTCTTGGTGCTTTCTTTCCCCTTTCTTTGGGCTTTCTTTCCCCTTTCTTTGGGCTTTCTTTCTCCTTTCTTTGGGCTTTCTTTCGGCTTTCTTTGGGCTTTCTTTGGGCTTTCTTTCCCCTTTCTTTGGGCTTGCTTTCCCCTTTCTTTGGGCTTGATTTCCACTTTCTTTGGGCTTTCTTTCCCCTTTCTTTCCCCTTTCTTTCTCCTTTCTTTGGGCTTTATTTCCCCTTTCTTTGTGCTTTCTTTCCCCTTTCTTTGGGCTTTCTCTCTCCTTTCTTTGGGCTTTCTTTCCCATTTCTTTGGGCATTCTTTCCCCTTTCTTTGGGCTTTCTTTGAGCTTTCATTCCCCTGTCTTTGGGCTTTCTTTGGGCTTTCTTTCCCCTTTCTTTCCCCTTTCTTTGGGCTTTCATTCCCCTTTCTTTCCCATTTCTTTGGGCTTTCTTTCCCCTTTCTTTCCCCTTTCTTTGGACTTTCTTTGGGCTTTCTTTCCCCTTTGTTTGGGATTTCTTTCCCCTTTTATTCCCCTTTCTTTGGGCTATCTTTCCCCCTTTTTTTCCCTTTCTTTGGGCTTTCTTTCCCCTTTCTTTACCCTTTCTTTGGGCTTTCTTTCCCCTTTCTTTCCCCTTTCTTTGGGCTTTTTTCCCCTCTCTGTGGGCTTTCTTTGGGCTTTCTTTCCCCTTTTCTTTGGGCTTTCTTTCCCCTTTCTTTGGGCTTTTTTTCCCCTTTCTTTGGGCTTTCTTTCCCCTTTCTTTGGTCTGTTCTTTCCCCTTTCTTTGGGCTTTCTTTCCCCTTTCTTTCCCCTTTCTTTGGGCTTTCTTTGGGCTTTCTTTCCCCTTTCTTTGGTCTTTCTTTTCACTTTCTTTGGGCTTTCTTTCCCCTTTCTTTGGGCTTTCTTTCCCCTTTCTTTGGGCTTTCTTTCCCCTTTCTTTGGGGTTTCTTTCCCCTTTCTTTGGGCTTTCTTTGGGCTTTCTTTGGGCTTTCTTTCCCCTTTCTTTGGGCATTCTTTCCCCTGTCTTTGGGCTTTCTTTCCCCTTTCTTTGGGCTTTCTTTCCCCTTTCTTTGGGCTTTCTTTCCCCTTTCTTTGGGCTTTCTTTGGACTTTCTTTCCCCTTTCTTTGGGCTTTCTTTCCCCTTTCTTTGAGCTTTCTTTCCCCTTTCTTTGGGCTTTCTTTCCCCTTTCTTTGGGCTTTCTTTCCAATTTCTTTCCCCTTTCTTTGGGCTTTCTTTCCCCTTTCTTTGGGCTTTCTTTCCCCTTTCTTTGGGCTTTCTTTGGGCTTTCTTTGGGCTTTCTTTCCCCTTTCTATGGGCATTCTTTCCCCTGTCTTTGGGCTTTCTTTCCCCTTTCTTTGGGCTTTCTTTCCCCTTTCTTTGGGATTTCTTTCCCCTTTTTTGGGGCTTTTTTTCCCGTTTCTTTGGGCTTTCTTTTCCCTTTCCTTGGGCTTTCTTTCCCCTTTCTTTGGGCTTTCTTTCCCCTTTCTTTCCCCTTTCTTTGGGCTTTCTTTGGGCTTTCTTTCCCCTTTCTTTGGGCTTTCTTTTCCCTTTCTTTGGGCTTTCTTTCCCCTTTCTTTCCCCTTTCTTTGGGCTTTCTTTGGGCTTTCTTTCCCCTTTCTTTGGGCTTTCTTTGGGCTTTCTTTCCCCTTTCTTTGGGCTTTCTTTCCCCTTTCTTTGGGCTTTCTTTGGGCTTTCTTTCATCTTTCTTTGGGCTTTCTTTCATCTTTCTTTGGGCTTTCTTTCCCCTTTCTTTGGGCTTTCTTTCCCCTTTCTTTGGGCTTTCTTTCCCCTTTCTTTCCTCTTTCCTTGGGCTTTCTTTCCCCTTTCTTTGGGCTTTCTTTCTCCTTTCTTTCCCCTTTCTTTCCCCTTTCTTTCCACTTTCTTTCCCCTTTCTTTCCCCTTTCTTTCCACTTTCTTTCCCCTTTCTTTCCCCTTTCTTTGGGCTTTCTTCCCCCTTTCTTTGGGCTTTCTTTGGGCTTTCTTTCCCCTTTTTTTGGGCTTTCTTTCCCCTTTCTTTGGGCTTTCTTTATCCTTTCCTTGGGGTTTCTTTCCCCTTTCTTTGGGCTTTCTTTCCCTTTTCTTTGAGCTTTCTTTCCCCTTTCTTTGGTCTTTCTTTCCCCTTTCTTTGGGCTTTCTTTCCCCTTTCTTTGGGCTTTCTTTCCCCTTTCTTTGAGCTTTCTTTCCCCTTTCTTTGGTCTTTCTTTCCCCTTTCTTTGGGCTTTCTTTCCCCTTTCTTTGGGTTTTCTTTCCCCTTTCTTTGGGCTTTCTTTCCCCTTTCTTTGAGCTTTATTTCCCCTTTCTTTGGGCTTTCTTTGGGCTTTCTTTCCCATTTCTATGGGCTTTCTATCGTCTTTCTTTGGGCTTTCTTTCCGCTTTCTTTGGGCTTTCTTTCCCCTTTCTTTCCCCTTTCTTTGGGCTTTCTTTGGGCTTTCTTTCCCCATTCTTGGTGCTTTCTTTCCCCTTTCTTTGGGCTTTCTTTCCCCTTTCTTTGGGCTTTCTTTCCCCTTTCTTTGGTCTTTCTTTTCCCTTTCTTTGGGCTTTCTTTCCCCTTTCTTTGGGCTTTCTTTCCCCTTTCTTTGGGCTTTCTTTCCCCTTTCTTTGGGCTTTCTTTGGGCTTTCTTTCCCCTTTCTTTCCCCTTTCTTTGGGGTTTCTTTCCCCTTTCTTTGGGCTTTCTTTGGGCTTTCTTTCCCCTTTCTTTGGGCTTTCTTTGGGCTTTCTTTCCCCTTTCTTTGGGCTTTCTTTGGGCTTTCTTTCCCATTTCTTTAGGCTTTCTTTGGGCTTTCTTTCCCCTTTCTTTGGCTTTCTTTCCCCTTTCTTTGGGCTTTCTTTCCCCTTTCTTTGGGCTTTCTTTGGGCTTTCTTTCCCCTTTCTTTGGGTTTCTTTCAACTTTCTTTCGGCTTTCTGTGGGCTTTCTTTGGGCTTTCTTTCCCCTTTCTTTGGGCTTTCTTTGGGCTTTCTTTCCCTTTCTTTGGTCTTTCCTTCCCATTTCTTTGGGCTATCTTTCCCTCTTTCTTTCCCCTTTCTTTGGGCTTTCTTTGGGCTTTCTTTCCCCTTTCTTTGGGCTTTCTTGGGCTTTCTTTCCCCTTTCTTTGGGCTTTCTTTCCCCTTTCTTTGGGCTTTCTTTCCCCTTTCTTTGGGCTTTCTTTGGGCTTTCTTTGGGCTTTCTTTCCCCTTTCTTTGGGCTTTCTTTGGGCTTTCTTTCCCCTTTCTTGGGTTTCTTTCAACTTTCTTTGGCTTTCTGTGGGCTTTCTTTGGGCTTTCTTTCCCCTTTCTTTGGGCTTTCTTTCCCCATTCTTTGGGCTTTCTTTCCCCTTTCTTTGGGCTTTCTTTCCCATTTCTTTGGGCTTTCTTTCCCCTTTCTTTGGGCTTTTTTTGGGCTTTCTTTACCCTGTCTTTGGGCTTTCTTTGGGCTCTCTTTCCCCTTTCTTTCCCCTTTCTTGGGCTTTCATTCCCCTTTCTTTCCCATTTCTTTGGGGCTTTCTTTCCCCTTTCTTTCCCCTTTCTTTGGACTTTCTTTGGGCTTTCTTTCCCCTTTGTTTGGGCTTTCTTTCCCCTTTTATTCCCCTTTCTTTGGGCTATCTTTCCCCCTTTTTTTTCCCTTTCTTTGGGCTTTCTTTCCCCTTTCTTTGGGCTTTCTTTCCCCTTTCTTTCCTCTTTCCTTGGGCTTTCTTTCCCCTTTCTTTGGGCTTTCTTTCCCCTTTCTTTCCCCTTTCTTTCCCCTTTCTTTCCACTTCCTTTCCCCTTTCTTTCCCCTTTCTTTCCCCTTTCTTTCGGCTTTCTTTCCCCTTTCTTTGGGCTTTCTTTGGCTTTCTTTCCCCTTTCTTTGGGCTTTCTTTGGGCTTTCTTTCCCCTTTCTTTGGGCTTTCTTTCCCCTTTCTTTGGTCTGTTCTTTCCCCTTTCTTTGGGCTTTCTTTCCCCTTTCTTTCCCCTTTCTTTGGGCTTCTTTGGGCTTTCTTTCCCCCTTTCTTTGGGCTTTCTTTCCCCTTTCTTTGGGCTTTCTTTCCCCTTTCTTTGGGCTTTCTTTCCCATTTCTTTCCCTTTTCTTTCCCCTTTCTTTCCCCTTTCTTTCCCCTTTCTTTCCCTTTCTTTGGGGTTTCTTTCCCCTTTCTTTGGGCTTTCTTTGGCTTTCTTTCCCCTTTCTTTGGGCTTTCTTTGGGCTTTCTTTCCCCTTTCTTTGGGCTTTCTTTGGGCTTTCTTTCCCCTTTGTTTGGGCTTTCTTTCCCCTTTCTTTGGGCTTTCTTTCTCCTTTCTTTGGGGTTTCTTTCCCCTTTCTTTGGGCTTTCTTTCCCTTTTCTTGAGCTTTCTTTCCCCTTTCTTTGGTCTTTCTTTCCCCTTTCTTTGGGCTTTCTTTCCCCTTTCTTTCCATTTTCTTTGAGCTTTCTTTCCCCTTTCTTTGGTCTTTCTTTCCCCTTTCTTTGGGCTTTCTTTCCCCTTTCTTTCCCCTTTCTTTGGGCTTTCTTTCCCCTTTCTTTCCCCCTTTCTTTGGTCTTTCTTTCCCCTTTCTTTGGGATTTCTTTCCACTTTCTTTGAGCTTTCTTTCCCCTTTCTTTGGGCTTTCTTTCCCATTTCTATGGGCTTTCTATCGTCTTTATTTGGGCTTTCTTTCCCCTTTCTTTGGGCGTTCTTTCCCCTTTCTTTCCCCTTTCTTTCCCCTTTCTTTGGGGTTTCTTTCCCCTTTCTTTGGCTTTCTTTGGGCTTTCTTTCCCCTTTGTTGGGCTTTCTTTGGGCTTTCTTTCCCATTTCTTTAGGCTTTCTTTGGGGTTTCTTTCCCCTTTCTTTGGGCTTTCTTTCCCCTTTCTTGGGCTTTCTTTCTCCTTTCTTTGAGCTTTCTTTCCCTTTTCTTTGGTCTTTCCTTCCCCTTTCTTTGGGCTTTCTTTCCCCTTTCTTTCCCTTTCTTTGGGCTTTCTTGGGCTTTCTTTCCCCTTTCTTTGGGCTTTCTTTGGGCTTTCTTTCCCCTTTCTTTGGGCTTTCTTTCCCCTTTCTTTTGGCTTTCTTTCCCCTTTCTTTGGGCTTTCTTTGGGCTTTCTTTGGGCTTTCTTTGGGCTTTCTTTCCCCTTTCTTTGGGCTTTCTTTCAACTTTCTTTGGGCTTTCTGTGGGCTTTCTTTGGGCTTTCTTTGGGCTTTCTTTCCCCTTTCTTTGGGCTTTCTTTCCCCTTTCTTTGGGCTTTCTTTCCCCTTTCTTTGGGCTTTCTTTGGGCTTTCTTTACCCTGTCTTTTGGCTTTCTTTGGGCTTTCTTTCCCCTTTCTTTCCCCTTTCTTTGGGCTTTCATTCCCCTTTCTTTCCCATTTCTTTGGGCTTTCTTTCCCTTTCTTTCCCCTTTCTTTGGACTTTCTTTGGGCTTTCTTTCCCCTTTGTTTGGGCTTTCTTTCCCCTTTTATTCCCCTTTCTTTGGCTATCTTTCCCCCTTTTTTTCCCTTTCTTTGGGCTTTCTTTCCCTTTCTTTGGGCTTTCTTTCCCCTTTCTTTCCCTCTTTCCTTGGGCTTTCTTCCCCTTTCTTTGGGCTTTCTTTCCCCTTTCTTTCCCCTTTCTTTCCCCTTTCATTCCACTTTCTTTCCCCTTTCTTTCCCCTTTCTTTCCCCTTCTTTGGGCTTTCTTTCCCCTTTCTTTGGGCTTTCTTTGGGCTTTCTTTCCCCTTTCTTTGGGCTTTCTTTGGGCTTTCTTTCCCCTTTCTTTGGGCTTTCTTTCCCCTTTCTTTGGTCTGTTCTTTCCCCTTTCTTTGGGCTTTCTTTCCCCTTTCTTTCCCCTTTCTTTGGGCTTTCTTTGGGCTTTCTTTCCCCTTTCTTTGGTCTTTCTTTCCCCTTTCTTTGGGCTTTCTTTCCCCTTTCTTTGGGCTTTCTTTCCCATTTCTTTCCCCTTTCTTTCCCCTTTCTTTCCCCTTTCTTTGGGGTTTCTTTCCCCTTTCTTTGGGCTTTCTTTGGGCTTTCTTTCCCCTTTCTTTGGGCTTTCTTTGGGCTTTCTTTCCCCTTTCTTTGGGCTTTCTTTGGGCTTTCTTTCCCCTTTGTTTGGGCTTTCTTTCCCCTTTCTTTGGGCTTTCTTTCCCCTTTCTTTGGGCTTTCTTTCCCCTTTCTTTGAGCTTTCTTTCCCCTTTCTTTGGGCTTTCTTTGGGCTTTCTTTCCCATTTCTATGGGCTTTCTATCGTCTTTCTTTGGGCTTTCTTCCCCTTTCTTTGGGCTTTCTTTCCCCTTTCTTTGGGCTTTCTTTGGTCTATCTTTCCCCATTCTTGGTGCTTTCTTTCCCCTTTCTTTGGGCTTTCTTTCCCCTTTCTTTGGGCTTTCTCCTTTCTTTGGGCTTTCATTCGGCTTTCTTTGGGCTTTCTTTGGGCTTTCTTTCCCCTTTCTTTGGGCTTTCTTTCCCCTTCTTTGGCCTGCTTTCCCTTTCTTTGGGCTTTCTTTCCCCTTTCTTTCCTCTTTCTTTCTCCTTTCTTTGGGCTTTATTTCCCCTTTCTTTGTGCTTTCTTTCCCTTTCTTTGGGCTTTCTCTCTCCTTTCTTTGGGCTTTCTTTCCCATTTCTTTGGGCATTCTTTCCCCCTTTCTTTGGGCTTTCTTTGAGCTTTCATTCCCTGTCTTTGGGCTTTCTTTGGGCTTTCTTTCCCCTTTCTTTCCCCTTTCTTTGGGCTTTCATTCCCCTTTCTTTCCCATTTCTTTGGGCTTTCTTTCCCCTTTCTTTCCCCTTTCTTTGGACTTTCTTTGGGCTTTCTTTCCGATTTGTTTGGGATTTCTTTCCCCTTTTATTCCCCTTTCTTTGGGCTATCTTTCCCCCTTTTTTTCCCTTTCTTTGGGCTTTCTTTCCCCTTTCTTTCCCCTTTCCTTGGGCTTTCTTTCCCCTTTCTTTCCCCTTTCATTGGGCTTTCTTTCCACTTTCTTTCCCCTTTCTTTGGGCTTTCTTTCCCCTTTTCTTTGGGCTTTCTTTCCCCTTTCTTTGGGCTTTTTTTCCCCTTTCTTTGGGCTTCTTTCCCCTTTCTTTGGTCTGTTCTTTCCCCTTTCTTTGGGCCTTCTTTCCCCTTTCTTTCCCCTTTCTTTGGGCTTTCTTTGGGCTTTCTTTCCCCTTTCTTTGGTCTTTCTTTTCCCTTTCTTTGGGATTTCTTTCCCCTTTCTTTGGCTTTCTTCCCCTTTCTTTGGGCTTTCTTTCCCCTTTCTTTCCCCTTTCTTTCCCCTTTCTTTGGGGTTTCTTTCCCCTTTCTTTGGGGTTTCTTTGGGTTTTCTTTCCCCTTTCTTTGGGCTTTATTTGGGCTTTCTTTCCCATTTCTTTAGGCTTTCTTTGGGCTTTCTTTCCCCTTTCTTTGGCTTTCTTTCCCCTTTCTTTGGGCTTTCTTTCTCCTTTCTTTGAGCTTTCTTTCCCCTTTCTTTGGTCTTCCTTCCCCTTTCTTTGGGCTTTCTTTCCCCTTTCTTTGGGCTTTCTTTGGGCTTTCTTTCCCCTTTCTTTGGCTTTCTTTGGCTTTCTTTCCCCTTTCTTTGGCTTTCTTTCCCTTTCTTTGGGCTTTCTTTCCCCTTTCTTTGGGCTTTCTTTGGGCTTTCTTTGGCTTTCTTTGGGCTTTCTTTCCCTTTCTTTGGCTTTCTTTGGGCTTTCTTTGGGCTTTCTTTGGGCTTTCTTTGGGCTTTCTTTGGCTTTCTTTGGGCTTTCTTTCCCCTTTCTTTGGGCTTTCTTTGGGCTTTCTTTGGGCTTTCTTTGGGCTTTCTTTCCCCTTTCTTTGGGCTTTCTTTGGGCTTTCTTTCCCCTTTCTTTGGGCTTTCTTTCAACATTCTTTGGGCTTTCTGTGGGCTTTCTTAGGCTTTCTTTGGGCTTTCTTTCCCCTTTCTTTGGGCTTTCTTTCCCCTTTCTTTGGGCTTTCTTTCCCCTTTCTTTGGCTTTCTTTCCCATTTCTTTGGGCTTTCTTTGGGCTTTCTTTACCCTGTCTTTGGGCTTTCTTTGGGCTTTCTTTCCCCTTTCTTTCCCCTTTCTTTGGGCTTTCATTCCACTTTCTTTCCCATTTCTTTGGCTTTCTTTCCCCTTTCTTTCCCCTTTCTTTGGACTTTCTTTGGGCTTTCTTTCCCCTTTGTTTGGGCTTTCTTTCCCCTTTTTTTCTCCTTTCTTTGGGCTATCTTTCCCCTTTTTTTCCTTTCTTTGGGCTTTCTTTCCCCTTTCTATCCCCTTTCTTTGGGCTTTCTTTCCCTTTCTTTCCCCTTTCTTTGGGCTTTCTTTCCCCTTTCTTTGGGCTTTCTTTCCCCTTTCTTTGGGCTTTCTTTCGGCTTTCTTTTGGATTTCTTTGGGCTTTCTTTGGGCTTTCTTTCCCCTTTCTTTGGGCTTTCTTTGGGCTTTCTTCCCCTTTCTTTGGGCTTTCTTTGGGCTTTCTTTCCCCTTTCTTTGGGCTTTCTTTCCCCTTTTCTTTTTGCTTTCTTTCCCCTTCTTTGGGCTTTCTTTCCCCTTTCTTTGTGCCTTCTTTCCCATTTCTTTGAGCTTTCTTTGGGTTTTCTTTCCATTTCTTTGGACTTTCTTTGGCTTTCTTTCCCCTTTCTTTGGGCTTTCTTTCCCCTTTCTTTGGCTTTCTTTCTCCTTTCTTTGGGCTTTCTTTACCATTTCTTTGGGCTTTCTTTCCCCTTTCTTTGGGCTTTATTTGGGCTTTCTTTCCCTTTCTTTGGGCTTTCATTCCCCTTTCTTTGGGCTTTCTTTCCCCTTTCTTTGGGCCTTCTTTCCCCTTTCTTTGGGCTTTCTTTCCCCTTTCTTTGGGCTTTCTTTCCCCTTTCTTTGGGCTTTCTTTCCCCTTTCTTTGGGCTTTCTTTCCCCTTTCTTTGGGCTTTCTCTCTCCTTTCTTTGGGCTTTCTTTCCCCTTTCTTTGGGCTTTCTTTGGGCTTTATTTCCCCTTTCTTTGGGCTTTCTTTCTCCTTTCTTTGGGCTTTCTTTCCCTTTCTTTGGGCTTTCTTTCCCCCTTTCTTTGGTCTGTTCTTTCCCCTTTCTTTGGGCTTTCTTTCCCCTTTCTTTCCCCTTTCTTTGGGCTTTCTTTGGGCTTTCTTTCCCCTTTCTTTGGTCTTTCTTTCCCCTTTCTTTGGGCTTTCTTTCCCCTTTCTTTGGGCTTTCTTTCCCATTTCTTTCCCCTTTCTTTCCCCTTTCTTTCCCCTTTCTTTCCCCTTTCTTTGGGGTTTCTTTCCCCTTTCTTTGGGCTTTCTTTGGGCTTTCTTTCCCCTTTCTTTGGGCTTTCTTTGGGCTTTCTTTCCCCTTTCTTTGGCTTTCTTTGGGCTTTCTTTCCCCTTTGTTTGGGCTTTCTTTCCCCTTTCTTTGGGCTTCTTTGTCCTTTCTTTGGGGTTTCTTTCCCCTTTCTTTGGGCTTTCTTTCCCTTTTCTTTGAGCTTTCTTTCCCCTTTCTTTGGTCTTTCTTTCCCCTTTCTTTGGGCTTTCTTTCCCCTTTCTTTGGGCTTTCTTTCCCCTTTCTTTGGGCTTTCTTTCCCCTTTCTTTGAGCTTTCTTTCCCCTTTCTTTGGGCTTTCTTTGGCTTTCTTTCCCATTTCTATGGGCTTTCTATCGTCTTTCTTTGGGCTTTCTTTCCCTTTCTTTGGCTTTCTTTCCCTTTCTTTGGCTTTCTTTGGTCTTTCTTTCCCCATTCTTGGTGCTTTCTTTCCCCTTTCTTTGGGGTTTCTTTCCCCTTTCTTTGGCTTTCTTTCTCCTTTCTTTGGGCTTTCATTCGGCTTTCATTGGGCTTTCTTTGGGCTTTCTTTCCCCTTTCTTTGGGCTTGCTTTCCCCTTTCTTTGGGCCTGCTTTCCCCTTTCTTTGGGCTTTCTTCCCCTTTCTTTCCCCTTTCTTTCTCCTTTCTTTGGGCTTTATTTCCCCTTTCTTTGTGCTTTCTTTCCCCTTTCTTTGGGCTTTCTCTCTGCTTTCTTTGGGCTTTCTTTCCCATTTCTTTGGGCATTCTCTCCCCTTTCTTTGGGCTTTCTTTGAGCTTTCATTCCCCTGTCTTTGGGCTTTCTTTGGGCTTTCTTTCCCCTTTCTTTCCCCTTTCTTTGGGCTTTCATTCCCCTTTCTTTCCCATTTCTTTGGGCTTTCTTTCCCCTTTCTTTCCCCTTTCTTTGGACTTTCTTTGGGCTTTCTTTCCGATTTGTTTGGGATTTCTTTCCCCTTTCTTTCCCCTTTCTTTGGGCTTTCTTTCCCCTTTCTTTGGTCTGTTCTTTCCCCTTTCTTTGGATTTCTTTCCCCTTTCTTTCCCCTTTCTTTGGCTTTCTTTGGGCTTTCTTTCCCCTTTCTTTGTCTTTCTTTCCCCTTTCTTTGGGCTTTCTTTCCCCTTTCTTTGGGCTTTCTTTCCCATTTCTTTCCCCTTTCTTTCCCCTTTCTTTCCCCTTTCTTTCCCCTTTCTTGGGGTTTCTTTCCCCTTTCTTTGGGCTTTCTTTGGCTTTCTTTCCCCTTTCTTTGGGCTTTCTTTGGGCTTTCTTTCCCCTTTCTTTGGGCTTTCTTTGGGCTTTCTTTCCCCTTTGTTTGGGCTTTCTTTCCCCTTTCTTTGGGCTTTCTTTGTCCTTTCTTTGGGGTTTCTTTCCCCTTTCTTTGGGCTTTCTTTCCCTTTTCTTTGAGCTTTCTTTCCCCTTTCTTTGGTCTTTCTTTCCCCTTTCTTTGGGCTTTCTTTCCCCTTTCTTTGGGCTTTCTTTCCCCTTTCTTTGGGCTTTCTTTCCCCTTTCTTTGAGCTTTCTTTCCCCTTTCTTTGGGCTTTCTTTGGGCTTTCTTTCCCATTTCTATGGGCTTTCTATCGTCTTTCTTTGGGCTTTCTTTCCCCTTTCTTTGGGCTTCTTTCCCCTTTCTTTGGGCTTTCTTTGGTCTTTCTTTCCCCATTCTTGGTGCTTTCTTTCCCCTTTCTTTGGGCTTTCTTTCCCCTTTCTTTGGGCTTCTTTCTCCTTTCTTTGGGCTTTCATTCGGCTTTCATTGGGCTTTCTTTGGGCTTTCTTTCCCCTTTCTTTGGGCTTGCTTTCCCCTTTCTTTGGGCCTGCTTTCCCCTTTCTTTGGGCTTTCTTCCCCTTTCTTTCCCCTTTCTTTCTCCTTTCTTTGGGCTTTATTTCCCCTTTCTTTGTGCTTTCTTTCCCCTTTCTTTGGGCTTTCTCTCTGCTTTCTTTGGGCTTTCTTTCCCATTTCTTTGGGCATTCTCTCCCCTTTCTTTGGGCTTTCTTTGAGCTTTCATTCCCCTGTCTTTGGCTTTCTTTGGGCTTTCTTTCCCCTTTCTTTCCCCTTTCTTTGGGCTTTCATTCCCCTTTCTTTCCCATTTCTTTGGGCTTTCTTTCCCCTCTTTTTCCCCTTTCTTTGACTTTCTTTGGGCTTTCTTTCCGATTTGTTTGGGATTTCTTTCCCCTTTTATTCCCCTTTCTTTGGGCTATCTTTCCCCCTTTTTTTCCCTTTCTTTGGGCTTTCTTTCCCCTTTCTTTCCCCTTTCCTTGGGCTTTCTTTCCCCTTTCTTTCCCCTTTCATTGGGCTTTCTTTCCACTTTCTTTCCCCTTTCTTTGGGCTTTATTTCCCCTTTTCTTTGGGCTTTCTTTCCCCTTTCTTGGGCTTTTTTTCCCCTTTCTTTGGGCTTTCTTTCCCCTTTCTTTGGTCTGTTCTTTCCCCTTTCTTTGGGCCTTCTTTTCCCCTTTCTTTCCCCTTTCTTTGGGCTTTCTTTGGGCTTTCTTTCCCCTTTCTTTGGTCTTTCTTTTCCTTTCTTTGGGATTTCTTTCCCCTTTCTTTGGGCTTTCTTTCCCCTTTCTTTGGGCTTTCTTTCCCCTTTCTTTCCCCTTTCTTTCCCCTTTCTTTGGGGTTTCTTTCCCCTTTCTTTGGGGTTTCTTTGGGTTTTCTTTCCCCTTTCTTTGGGCTTTATTTGGGCTTTCTTTCCCATTTCTTTAGGCTTTCTTTGGCTTTCTTTCCCCTTTCTTTGGGCTTTCTTTCCCCTTTCTTTGGGCTTTCTTTCTCCTTTCTTGAGCTTTCTTTCCCCTTTCTTTGGTCTTTCCTTCCCCTTTCTTTGGGCTTCTTTCCCCTTTCTTTGGGCTTTCTTTGGGCTTTCTTTCCCCTTTCTTTGGGCTTTCTTTGGGCTTTCTTTCCCCTTTCTTTGGGCTTTCTTTCCCCTTTCTTTGGGCTTTCTTTCCCCTTTCTTTGGGCTTTCTTTGGGCTTTCTTTGGGCTTTCTTTGGGCTTTCTTTCCCCTTTCTTTGGGCTTTCTTTGGGCTTTCTTTCCCCTTTCTTTGGGCTTTCTTTCAACTTTCTTTGGGCTTTCTGTTGGCTTTCTTTAGCTTTCTTTGGGCTTTCTTTCCCCTTTCTTTGGGCTTTCTTTCCCTTTCTTTGGGCTTTCTTTCCCCTTTCTTGGGCTTTCTTTCCCATTTCTTTGGGCTTTCTTTGGGCTTTCTTTACCCTGTCTTTGGGCTTTCTTTGGGCTTTCTTTCCCCTTTCTTTCCCCTTTCTTTGGGCTTTCATTCCCTTTCTTTCCCATTTCTTTGGGCTTTCTTTCCCCTTTCTTTCCCCTTTCTTTGGACTTTCTTTGGGCTTTCTTTCCCCTTTGTTTGGGCTTTCTTTCCCCTTTTTTTCTCCTTTCTTTGGGCTATCTTTCCCCCTTTTTTTCCCTTTCTTTGGGCTTTCTTTCCCCTTTCTATCCCCTTTCTTTGGGCTTTCTTTCCCCTTTCTTTCCCCTTTCTTTGGGCTTTCTTTCCCCTTTCTTTGGGCTTTCTTTCCCCTTTCTTTGGGCTTTCTTTCGGCTTTCTTTTGGATTTCTTTGGGCTTTCTTTGGGCATTCTTTCCCCTTTCTTTGGGCTTTCTTTGGGCTTTCTTTCCCCTTTCTTTGGGCTTTCTTTGGGCTTTCTTTCCCCTTTCTTTGGGCTTTCTTTCCCCTTTTCTTTTTGCTTTCTTTCCCTTTCTTTGGGCTTTCTTTCCCTTTCTTTGTGCCTTCTTTCCCATTTCTTTGAGCTTTCTTTGGGTTTTCTTTCCCATTTCTTTGGACTTTCTTTGGGCTTTCTTTCCCCTTTCTTTGGGCTTTCTTTCCCCTTTCTTTGGGCTTTCTTTCTCCTTTCTTTGGGCTTTCTTTACCATTTCTTTGGGCTTTCTTTCCCCTTTCTTTGGGCTTTATTTGGGCTTTCTTTCCCCTTTCTTTGGGCTTTCATTCCCCTTTCTTTGGGCTTTCTTTCCCCTTTCTTTGGGCCTTCTTTCCCCTTTCTTTGGGCTTTCTTTCCCTTTCTTTGGGCTTTCTTTCCCCTTTCTTTGGGCTTTCTTTCCCCTTTCTTTGGGCTTTCTCTCTCCTTTCTTTGGGCTTTCTTTCCCCTTTCTTTGGGCTTTCTTTGGCTTTATTTCCCCTTTCTTTGGGCTTTCTTTCTCCTTTCTTTGGGCTTTCTTTCCCCTTTCTTTGGGCTTTCTTTGGGCTTTCTTTCCCCTTTCTTTGGGCTTTCTTTCCCCTTTCTTTGGGCTTTCTTTCCCCTTTCTTTGGGCTTTCTTTCCCCTTTCTTTGGGCTTTCTTTCCCCTTTCTTTGGGCTTTCTTTCCCCTTTCTTTCCCCTTTCTTTCTCCTTTCTTTTCCCTTTCTTTCCCCTTTCTTTCCCCATTCTTTCCCCTTTCTTTCCACTTTCTTTGGGTTTTAATTGGGCTTTCTTTCCCCTTTCTTTGGGCTTTCTTTCCCATTTCTTTGGGCTTTCCTTCCCCTTTCTTTGGGCTTTCTTTGGGCATTCTTTGGCTTACTTTGGGCTCTCTTTCCCCTTTCTTTGGGCTTTCTTTCCCCTTTCTTTGGGCTTTCTTTCCCCTTTCTTTGGGTTTTCTTTGGGCTTTCTTTGGGCTTTCTTTCCCCTTTCTTTGGGCTTTCTTTCCCCTTTCTTTGGGCTTTCTTTCCCTTTTCTTTCCCCTTTCTTTGGGCTTTCTTTCCCCCTTTCTTTCCCCTTTCTTTCCCCTTTCTTTCCCCTTTCTTTCCCAATTCTTTCCCCTTTCTTTCCCCTTTCTTTCCCCATTCTTTCTCCTTTCTTTTCCCTTTCTTTCCCCTTTCTTTCCCCATTATTTCCCCTTTCTTTCCCCTTTCTTTGGGCTTTATTTGTGCTTTCTTTCCCCTTTCTTTGGGCTTTCTTTCCCCTTTCTTTCCCTTCTTTGGTGCTTTCTTTCCCCTTTCTTTGAGCTTTCTTTCCCCTTTCTTTGGGCTTTCTTTCCCCTTTCTTTGAACTTTCTTTCCCCTTTCTTTGGCTTTCTTTGGGCATTCTTTGGGCTTTCTTTCCCCTTTCTTTGGGCTTTCTTTCCTCTTTCTTTGGGCTTTCTTTCCCCTTTCTTTCCCCTTTCTTCCCCCTTTCTTTCCCGTTTCTTTCCCCTTTCTTTCCCCTTTCTTCCCCTCTTCTTTCCCCTTTCTTTCCCCTTTCTTTCCCCTTTCTTTGGGCTTTCTTTCCTCTTTCTTTGGGCTTTCTTTGGGCTTTCTTTGGGCTTTTCTTTGGACTTTCTTTACCCTTTCTTTCCCCTTTCTTTGGGCTTTCTTTCTCCTTTCTTTGGACTTTCTTTGGGCTTTCTTTCCCCTTTCTTTGGGCTTTCTTTCCCCTTTCTTCGGGCTTTCTTTCCCCTTTCTTTGGGCTTTCTTTCCCATTTCTTTGGGCTTTCTTTCCCCTTTCTTTCCCCTTTCTTTCTCCTTTCTTTTCCCTTTCTTTCCCCTTTCTTTCCCCATTCTTTCCCCTTTCTTTCCCCTTTCTTTGGGCTTTAATTGGGCTTTCTTTCCCCTTTCTTTGGGCTTTCTTTCCCATTTCTATGGGCTTTCTTTCCCTTTCTTTGGGCTTTCTTTGGGCATTCTTTTGGGCTTACTTTGGGCTCTCTTTCCCCTTTCTTTGGGCTTTCTTTCCCCTTTCTTGGGCTTTCTTTCCCCTTTCTTTGGGCTTTCTTTCCCCTTTCTTTGGGTTTTCTTTGGGCTTTCTTTGGGCTTTCTTTCCCCTTTCTTTGGGCTTTCTTTCCCCTTTCTTTGGGCTTTCTTTCCCCTTTCTTTCCCCTTTCTTTGGGCTTTCTTTCCCCTTTCTTTCCCCTTCCTTTCCCCTTTCTTTGGGCTTTCTTTCCTCTTACTTTGGGCTTTCTTTGGGCTTTCTTTGGCTTTCTTTGGACTTTCTTTACCCTTTCTTTCCCCTTTCTTTGGGCTTTCTTTCCCTTTCTTTGGGCTTTCTTTCCCCTTTCTTTCCCCTTTCTTTCCCCTTTCTTGGGGTTTCTTTCCCCTTTCTTTGGGCTTTCTTGGGCTTTCTTTCCCCTTTCTTTGGGCTTTCTTTGGCTTTCTTTACCCTGTCTTTGGGCTTTCTTTGGGCTTTCTTTCCCCTTTCTTTCCCCTTCTTTGGGCTTTCATTCCCCTTTCTTTCCCATTTCTTTGGGCTTTCTTTCCCCTTTCTTTCCCCTTTCTTTGGACTTTCTTTGGGCTTTCTTTCCCTTTGTTTGGGCTTTCTTTCCCCTTTTTTCCCCTTTCTTTGGGCTATCTTTCCCCCTTTTTTTCCCTTTCTTTTTGCTTTATTTCCCCTTTCTTTCCCCTGTCTTTGGGCTTTCTTTCCCCTTTCTTTCCCCTTTCTTTGGGCTTTCTTTCCCCTTTCTTTGGGCTTTCTTTCCCCTTTCTTTGGGCTTTCTTCCCCTTTCTTTGGGCCCTCTTTCCCTTTCTTTCCCCCTTTCTTTCCCCTTTCTTTCCCCTTTCTTTCCCCTTTCTTTCCCCTTTCTTTCCCCTTTCTTTCCCCTTTCTTTGGGCGTTCTTTCCCCTTTCTTTCCCCTTTTTTTCCCCTTTTTTTGTGCTTTCTTTCCCCTTTCTTTGAGCTTTCTTTCCCTTTCTTTGGGCTTTCTTTCCCCTTTCTTTGGGCTTTTTTTCCCCTTTCTTTGGGCTTTCTTTGGGCATTCTTTGGGCTTTCTTTCCCCTTTCTTTGAGCTTTCTTTCCCCTTTCTTTGGGCTTTCTTTCAACTTTCTTTGGGCTTTCTGTGGCTTTCTTTGGGCTTTCTTTGGGCTTTCTTTCCCCTTTCTTTGGCTTTCTTTCCCCTTTCTTCGGGCTTTCTTTCCCTTTCTTTGGGCTTTCTTTCCCATTTCTTTGGGCTTTCTTTCCCCTTTCTTTCCCCTTTCTTTCTCCTTTCTTTTCCCTTTCTTTCCCCTTTCTTTCCCCATTCTTTCCCCTTTCTTTCCCCTTTCTTTGGGCTTTAATTGGGCTTTCTTTCCCTTTCTTTGGGCTTTCTTTCCCATTTCTATGGGCTTTCTTTCCCCTTTCTTTGGGCTTTCTTTGGGCATTCTTTTGGGCTTACTTTGGGCTCTCTTTCCCCTTTCTTTGGGCTTTCTTTCCCCCTTTCTTTGGCTTTCTTTCCCCTTTCTTTGGGTTTTCTTTGGGCTTTCTTTGGGCTTTCTTTCCCCTTTCTTTGGGCTTTCTTTCCCCTTTCTTTGGGCTTTCTTTCCCCTTTCTTTCCCCTTTCTTTGGGCTTTCTTTCCCCTTTCTTTCCCCTTTCTTTCCCCTTTCTTTCCCAATTCGTTCCCCTTTCTATCCCCTTTCTTTCCCCATTCTTTCTCCTTTCTTTTCCCTTTCTTTCCCCTTTCTTTCCCCATTCTTTCCCATTTCTTTCCCCTTTCTTTGGGCTTTATTTGTGCTTTCTTTCCCCTTTCTTTGGGCTTTCTTTCCCCTTTCTTTCCCCTTCTTTCCCCTTCTTGGTGCTTTCTTTCCCCTTTCTTTGAGCTTTCTTTCCCCTTTCTTTGGGCTTTCTTTCCCCTTTCTTTGGGCTTTCTTTCCCCTTCCTTGGGCTTTCTTTGGGCATTCTTTGGGCTTTCTTTCCCCTTTCTTTGGGCTTTCTTTCCCCTTTCTTTGGGCTTTCTTTCCCCTTTCTTTCCCTTCCTTTCCCCTTTCTTTGGGCTTTCTTTCCTCTTACTTTGGGCTTTCTTTGGGCTTTCTTTGGGCTTTCTTTGGACTTTCTTTACCCTTTCTTTCCCCTTTCTTTGGGCTTTCTTTCCCCTTTCTTGGGCTTTCTTT